>NW_024068987.1:0-78905 GCF_009389715.1 Phoenix dactylifera | reverse complement strand
CTAAGGAAACATTGCAATACAGAGCTATTTGGAACTAACCACGGGCTGATCATGGTATTTGTGATTGGATCGTTAGCCTGGCAAAAATACCAGAGCTTAGACGGCAAGTGTGTGAGGACCTGTACTACTATGCACATGACTATTATATACTAGATAGATATTGGATACTTATATAGAGCCAAGGAACCCAAATAATACCTTCCAACTAGCCATTTTAGATGAGGCACTAGGTCATTAGATGTAGGGTATAGGTGATTCCACAAACCTACTAAATATTTTGTATCGACTATTATTGTTTTTTAGAAATAATTTTGCAAAATAATTTTAAAAATAAATATATTAAATTTGAAAGAAATTGGTAACATGTTTGCACTTTTAATTTACACATGCTACCAAATTTTTTTTTAAAAAAGGACCAATTTAAGATGCTCGAGTTCCAACTAAAGATCGCCGAACCAGTACTGGGCGTCGTACCGATCGACGCCCGATACAATTCAGTACTGGTTTGGACCAAACCAAACTGATGCCAAACCGGTTGGGCGTGCGGCATGCTCGTTCACGCACCAGCATACCCTAATTTTTTTTTTTGAAAATTTCCTCTCTTCGAACTTTTTCTATGAATTAAATCTAATTTATATTATTTTTTGATATTTTTTTGATGTTTTCTGATGTTTCTATGATCCTAGTTTAAGATAGATGATGCATCTTGTTGCTTTAAAATGATACAAATCATAAAATGAACAATATAAAATATCTTCAAATCAAGATACAATCAATTACATACTTTTACAGTCCAACAGACATACATAAAGATATCTAAAATCGGATGGAGTTGCGATGTCTCTCGTAGATATCCAGATCATCAGCATAATCAGAAGACATATCAACCCATCCCTCTATCCAAGCAGCGTTGTAGTCTTATATGTTCATCCGATAAGGAACGCGCGTCTGATTATAAGCACTCTCAGATCTCTCGCTAAAGTTCTGGCTTTGAGAGATGTCCTCTGGCTGATAATACGGCCATAGAGAGGCCCATCCGAATATGCCGGCGCAAAAATCCAACCCGTAAAATATTTCGAGCTGTGTAGAATAGTAGCCACCGAAAGATGCCTCAAATGCACCATATCCATATCTGTATCCATATGAATCATAGGCTGTCTGTGGCTGCAAATAAGAGGATCCAGTATAAGACTCAGAACCTAATACGTCTATGGATTCTACTCCATATGCGAGGTCACGTTTCTAATTTTATATTTTTTTATTTTTTAAAAAAATATCTTTTTTAAATCTAAAAATATATTTATAATTTTTAAAAATTATATATAATCCAAAAATTAAAAATTTTTATGCTAGCATATACATCGTCTATAGATCTACAGTATATAAAAAAATCAAGCCCAAATCAAAAAAGTTGGCATGATCTCCTCTAATTTTGCAATTTTTGAACTATTTTTTCAAGATACTAAAAAAAAAGAAGATAGGAGAAAGGAAGCACACCCTATTTAGCATTGGCTCTTTCATCTAATAGCCTAAATCAGTATTATTGGAAAGAGAAAACCGGTTCCATAAATTTAGGAAGGCCGAAGAAGGCCTTCCCCTTTAAGGGTTCGGCTTTTAAAGCCGAATGCTAGGACACAGCCACAGCGAGCGTTGTGGCATGGCAATTATTGCCACAGCAGGCCATTGGCCCCTGACTCGATGCGAACCGACCGTTTCGCACCGAGTCCGAGTCGAATCGGACGAAACCGTCTAGTTCTGGCTGGTATTATTGAGGTTCCGGCCCCGTAGGGGCCCGAACCGTTTTTTATAGCAAATCGACCCCGGTCTGACAGACTGAGTCAACTCGGTTCGGACTAAATCGGACAATATAACCTGATTCGGCAATCTTTGGTTCCAACCAAGCCTAATATTGAAAATTAAATTAATTTAAAATTAACCCATAAAAGATACATCCGTTCATGTTGATTTTATATGTATATAGGCTAATCTAAAAAGCCCTCAATTTAAAATATTTTTTTATTATTTTGACTTTAAATTAATCTTTGAATTAATTATTTATGATATATCAAAATGTTACAATTTCAAAATTTTATAAATGATATCCTGGCTAATTATACAGTATTTTTTAGTTTGATAGTGTACTTTAGTCTACAATAATAATTTTTATTTTGAATACACGATAGCAATTATTGGATCAATTATTTATAAATATATCAAAAATATTGCAAGTTCAAAAAATATGCATAAATGTTGGATAACTAGATGTTAATTTCTAAGATAGACGAAGCATTAGCTGTAACTATCGGTAACCCCTTCTATATAATTTATGGTTTCTAGTAATGTGATGGCTTTTAAAATGCCAATATTAAAGTCTATATGTCATATATGTAATTTGAATAGGGTATGACATATTATCAATGTGATAAATATGCATGTTCCTAACTTCAACCACGCACATTCAACCATGACTAGGATAATTACCTCGATGCCCGCATCTTCTTCTTTGCAAAGACAGAGCACTTTTACAAAAAAAACATCATGAGAAACCCAAAATCAGAATTTGGAGACCAAAATGGCAATATGTACCCAACAATTTCCTTCATTAATTTGATTCTTGAGTTAGTGCCATACGATACCACACTTGGCCAGTATGGGTTCAATCCTCGGTTTTCCAAACCTTTCTTTGGATTTATCCCATGTGTTCACTGACGGAAGGATCAGAAATTTGCATGTCTTGTCTCCTATGCTGACTATTGAAACCTTTCGTTTCATCTATTAGTCTCGAAGTTCTTTATGGCTGCTGATTGAATCTTAATAAATTGTTATTCAGACTTCCTTTAATCAATCTCCATTGTATTTAATATCTTTAAATATGAATCGGTTAGATGATGATGATACAAAGGTTGGCATCTCCATGAGTGATATGTTTTGTGCACAAATGACATCCATAAAATTGTGGGAAGCAAAAAAATTTCTTCAGCGGGCAAAGGCTGTGAAAGTTTCCTTGAAAGCCAAAGGAAAGCATATCTTATCGAAAATCCATCTTCCAATGGTAACAAGATGAAAGAATGGCAGAAAAAAAATTCTCAACTCATCACATTATTGTTGGAATAGTATGGAACCAACATTGAGCAGCAACTTGATGTTTTATGACACTGCCAGAGAGATTTTCCCAAACCAAGTACAGGTACATATTCTTAGTAGTCCCAATATATCTGGACCTTATGTCAATCAATCACCTGATCCAAAGCGAGATCGAAGTACAGGTATACATTCTTCCTTGATACTTGCTTCCTAATGATGACTTAGCCATTGCGCTGAGAAAGCCTGAAAGATCTTGCACTTTATGTCCTATAAGCCATTTTGTGTCATTTGACTCAATTTCTCCTACATCCTTTCCTCTTTTTGTTTATTTTGTTTCTACTCATATAAGTTTTCAAGAAGCTCTTTTAAATCCTGATTGCACAAAGGCTATGATAGATGAAATGGAAGTATTTTACAAGAATGATACATGGGAATTGGTACTGTTTTATCAAGAAAACACCTAAACGTATGATTTTCATTATGGTCTATGTCGATTTTTCTTACTAGAGATGATTTGGCAAAGATAGATGTTGTGAAGCAATTCCTTCAGAAGAGATTTGAGATAAAGGATTTGGGCTGGTTTCATTAATTTTGTGGCATAAAGGTTGCCTAATCCTAAAAGGAGTGGTTCATTTACAAAGAAAATGTCTTGAATCTGCTTCAAGATACAGAACTTAGGTTAGAAACCCCAGAAACTCCAATTGAAGCAAACTTGGCTATTAATGGATAAAGAAGAGCCACTCAAGCATCCAGAATGTTTCGGCCTTTGGCAGCTCGATTGATATATATAATGATTACCACACCTGATATCACTAATAAAATGGGGATGGTCAGTCAATTTATGCATAGCCCTCGATTGCCTCCCATAGAACCAGTCTATTGTATTCTATATCCTAAGCAAGCATCTGAGTGTGGAATTCTGTATAGCGCACATGGACCCCAAGATGTGGGGACATTTAAATGCTGATTGGGCTGGATCCCATATCTGATCAGAGATCTGCTTCAACATGTTGTGCATAGAGGGGGAACTTGGTCACTTGGAAAGCAAGAAGCAATAAGTTGTGGCTAGACCTAGTGATGAGGCAAAGTATAAAGCTACCATTCTTGCTAGTTACGAGTTGATGTGGCTTCAAACCTTGCTATCGAAACTTAGTATTTCAGTGTCCCAGCCCATTCCATCACTCACAACCAAGCAGACATTCATATTGCCAGTAATCTAAGCAAACCAAGCATATAGAAGTTGATCTACACTTTATTCAAGATTACATGGTCAACAAGGAAATCTGTAAACCCTATGTTAGATCAAATTTTTAGTTGATGTTTAAAAATACTCAAGCTATCAGATGTGAACACTTAGAAGAATTTTATAATCAAGCTTGGTATATTTTGACAGTCACACTCAAGATTGAGAGGGGGTATCGATGAGTATTACTGAAACCAGGGCTGATCTAGCTGTAAGAAAATTCAGTGTCACTAGAGGAGTTTAAATAGTATTTTCCATTGTAATTGGTTTGATAGATAAGCATGAATCAAGCCCAAATTATTTTACCTAGCCTGTTAGGTTATAAATGCCACGGGAAACTAATTAGGGATGCTTTGGTTCACTCCTAATTAAGGTATGTGCTGGATTCTAAAATGTTAGGTTCATTACAATCTTTCCTTTCTTTAAAATAGATATTGTTTGAATAAAACTATTGTTCTATTATCAAAAAATGAAAGAACGACAGGTAGTAAGGATGTTTGTTATTGCATTGTCGCTTACATACCCATTGCACTTTAGAAAAATTGAAAGGCTTTGCATAAAAAATGCATGTGGCATGATTGTAAAGCGTATGATGGCATGACCATGTGAAAGACAAATGAAGAAGTGTGTAACATAAACATGGACCCTTTCAATCTATCTTCCTTCTATTTATGAAAAGTAAGGTCATGGAATCACTGCTAACCATGCATTCATTAGGTATCTAGACAAGAAAACTGCTACTCGTCACTCGTATGCGAAAGCTAAAATCTCACCTGAAATCTCCTATCACGACCTTGCTTTGCACTACCACCTGCTGAATCACCTTCAACTATGAAGATTTCTGGAAAATTTCGCGAATCGAGTGCATAAGAGAATGTTTGGTGAGTCTAATCCAAAATGTGTAGAGTATCTTCTGCTAGCTAACAGAAGATAGAAGATTGGCAACTAAGAATAACCAACGCTTAAAAATAATCAGATCAACAGAAACATAGATAAATGCAGACATGAAATAAAATATAGACAAATCTGAATTTAAATTTGTTTATAAAATAAAGTCTCTAGCTTCCTATATTCATAATATCATCACGTCAAGAGAAATATATGACATACAGCATACGAAGACTGGGTGCAAGATTATTTACCAGAACTAACAGGTAAATTTAACGAGAAATGATAGAACTGATATAGATTAGAAAAATCAGAATCATGGAAAAGAAAAACAAACGAACATTAAAAGAAAGTACATCTTACCAAGTATGTTTTTACACTTACAATTGTTACCTCATTTAATCTATGCTAGATGCTTCTCAATGCTCACTGAATGATTTATCACAATTTCGATGGTATGATTTCTGCTAGACAGAAAAAGTAATAAGTAGATTGTGCATGAAGCTCTTATGCTCATCATAAGCTAGTTCTGCAAGACATTCAAAAATGTCCAATCTTTTTTCCAACTGGCTTTCTAAACATATAAATATCGATTCGATAAATGGAACTCAATTCTATAAATGGTTAGTATAATTTGGTATATAGCCCTCCCCAATAAATTAACATCACTGAAAGTCTCCTCAGTTCATTCTGAACTTCTTCAATCTCCTAGAAAATGTTTAAAATGAACAGCAAGAAAAAAATGGAATAAAAATAAAAGAAAACAAAAACAAACTCTAAGAACAATTGACGGGTCATGCCAACAAGGTCAACCAAGAAGAAAATTTCATTGCTTAGACAACTAAATGAATGACATAGAGAGAAGAAAGGTATATATATTGATCATCACCACCTAACAAAAGGACATGATGGAGCACCATAAAAGGCAATCTGTAATATAGTTAGCAATGAGCTAAAATGGTCTACCGCATGAAGGAGCACAACCAAGCATGAATAGCTTTGGTTAGACAAATTAAGTTTCACCTATAGACGGTATTATATGAATGACCAACTCTAAGCCTTCTGTATCTTGTCAAACTTGCAACGAATTAAATAGGACGGTTCCATATTTTATCTTAATGGCAGGCATTGCCAAAAAAAATACGAATATATATTAATGCGAAAAGGAATTTAAAAGTCTGATCGAACTTCCAAAAAAAATAATATATAATTTATATAAAATAGGGTGGCTCTATGTTTTATCTTATTTTTAACCATTGCAGAATTAATTAACAAAATGGGAATATGACTGAACCCTAATGGAATCCAAATGAAAGTTTTTGGAGGATGCAGGTCTAAAAACTAATATCACTAGAAAGGCGTGTTTTAAATTTTACTATAGTTGAAAGGGAAAAAAAATCAAACTCAAAATTATGGCCAAGAGATGCCTTATGTGGCTGAGAGCCTAGTATACATGGACAACTCACCACCTGTAAGTTGTTAAGCTGATAGGAAATGAGTCAACTATGGATATCAGTCTTGACACTAACCCCAGCCACCCCCCACCACCCCCCCCCCCCCAAAAAAAAAAAAGAACAAGTGTGACCTGGATCACAAACGTGGAGTGACGAACAAGACAGGATAGCAATTGAACGAGTCAAGAAGACAATCGGCGAATTAAATAAATAACTAACCTGGGGGTTATTCAAAGTAGAGTCCATATGCATATCTAAACCATGTTAGCCAGATATTGCATGTAGGATTTCTAAAACACAAAAAATTTTGGACCCTGGGATACATCTAGATCTAGGTAAAAAGTGGCAACCCTTGGCATCCTAAAAAAGGGGTGTCTTGCTTGCATTAACCAAAGCTGTAAGTTGGGGTGCACAAAGCAGGCTAAGCCAGGCCAAATGCCATCCTGCGCTCAGCCAACACTATAGGAGACTTGACCCAAGCTCGGGCACAACCCAGCTTGGCCCCACTTGCACTTCGTTGACCCACAACCCACATGATTATAAATTAAAGTAGGGCTAGCCCAACAAGTAATTAGTGCAGAGCAGGTCCATTTCAGTCCATGAAGAACCAAAGATGGTCTTGACATTTGCTTGCTCCATACATTTTCCTTTATTTTATTAGGAAAACTTGATCGCATTAATATGCCAGCATTATCACGGTTGGAATTTGAATTGTATTAAAGTAACTATTGCTGTGTTACACCCTTTGCTTATTATTTATGTAAGAATGCAAACCTATGTCATGCGGGTTGGGCAGGGTCATGCTATTGGCTTGAAAATTGCCAATTAACCCCATCTGTACTTCAACTCAGGCTGTATTTTCCAACCCAATATCAGACCAACATAATGATGAATTGACCTAGTCCATTCAAATTTGGGTTGGGTTGAGCAAGCTCGCTAGTTCAGCTGGATGCACCATAAATGGCACTACTTATGCTTTTTGTGACATAAAACCATTTTCTTCTTTCTATTCAGTGTGAGGTAGCATAAACTTAACTTTCTTTGTAAGTATCACAAGCATTCAATTTAGTAGCCTAATTAATTCCATCTATTTATATATTTATGTTGGAATATATTTGCAATGCACAGAAGCAAAGATCAAGGTAACATTGGATCCAAAGTCAATGACCTAAAAGATAGTCCAATCTACTTAAATATTCCAACATTTTCTAAAACCATGAACACTAAAAAGTTAATGAAGAGACAGAGGAAATCATTTTGATCCTTCAGTCATTATGAATAGCATATAAGCGAGCTGCATCATCTTTTTTTTACTTTTTCTTTTGGAGTGGAGTAAATTGATTATGATATTCACCACATAGATCTAGGTTTATCTAGGGCCAAGGCTAGTTGAGGCTGGGTTATATTAAGGGCAATGCATGTCTAACCACAGATCAAAATTGGGTGAATCCAACAAGTTAATTGGATCATGCTAGCTTGCATCTTATCAGGTCAGGGTCTGAGTTGAATTAAGGTAACTTGATAAATCTTTAGCTCTTAACATAAGATCCTCAAGCATACCAATAAATGTTACAAAGCAAATAGCACAGGCAATGATGCAATGCGTACTTGTGACAAGGAATATATAAGTTCAAAAGAACAGTCAGTTCATTGAAGTAAATGATACGTATTGCACAAAGAAGTTTCATAAAAGGGGAGATTAGATAGGAGTTACCAGATTCTTCAGGATTTGTACATGAACAATCAGCTAGTTTTCCAGGAAGGGAAGAAGATTTCAGGACGCTTTTTGTCCTCACCAATTCTCTAGCCCGCTTGGCTGCCATTGCAGCCTACATAAAAATGCAATTTCAGCATCATTTATATATATACAAGTTCATATACAGCATGAACTTGACAAAAATATCTTTCACGAGTCATCAACTTAATCTATTAGAAAAAACCAAATCTATGCTTTTCTTTTGAGAAATAAAACAGGGACACCACCAACAGGGACCTCTCCCAGGTGGGGAGCTGAGCTAAGGTTGGCTCATAAATGCACGTACAATTTCAAGATAAAGATACCTAAATTTGAGGACACAAAAGATGGTTGATGATACACAAAGACTGTCAAGAAAAGAATAGTGACTCCAATAGAGTGACTAGAAAATAATTAACTAAAAATAGTAAATGAACACGTATACCTTGAGAGCATTAAGAGATTTAGAGAGAATTGAATCTAATGTGTCCGGATGCAGCTCCAAATACTCAGTAAGATGCTCTTGAACACATTGATCAACCACTCTTCGAACTTCGGGATTTCCTAGCCTTGTCTGTCCCATAAGAATACATTAGAACAAAGGCACGAATTCATATTGAATAGTAGGCTAACGTTTCATCTAGCATTACCCAAGATAGTAAAACCAAAGCATTTGTTGAAGATATCAGCATTCAGAAGAAATTAAAGTCAATACTACCTTTGTTTGTCCTTCAAATTCTGGGTTCGGAACCTTGACGGATACAATACAAGTTAGTCCTTCCCTTACATGCTCACCACTTAAGCTAATGTCCTTTTCCTGTAGAGATATGATTTTTGTATTGACACAAAATTGGAAAAATTATAAAAGTTGAAGTAACTAGCTGTGCTTCAATACGTCATGCGAATTGCATAGTCAAATAAACTATATGGACCAATTTCATCAATACAAAATTAGGCCAAAGAGAGTTTAATCAAACAATCTTTAGCAAGGAAGGCTATGAAGGACACAAAGACTGAATACATATGACATGATATGAATATGCTAACATGACAACCTTGAAAAAAATAGGATATGAAACGCTAAGTTACATCAATGAATATACACTACATACACAGATATGTATGCATTAAAAAAAAAAAGCACCATAAAGCAAAGTAGGTTATCAAGACCGCATAGTTCATACTCTATATAATAGCATCAACTTTTATAAGCTCATCATCTAGTTGTCATTCAAATCCATAAATCAAAATCCATACTTCATATTTCAATATTAACACCATAAACTACAAAATTGGCTATTTACAATTAAAAGTTTGACATTAAAAAACAGAAAGCAAACGCCCTCCCCCTTGTGATGGTACCGAAGAAGTATGTCAAGTATATCTAGGAAGTCTCTAGTATATTTTTTAATTTGAAAATAAGATACTTTACACAAATATCAGATATAAAAAAGGATGATCCGGTGCACGAGGCTTCCATCATTGTAGGGTCTAGGGACGTTTAGATGTACGCAGCCTTGACCCATTGCATGTAGAGACTATTTCGTGTCTCAAAGCCATGACACCCAAGTCCAAAGTGGGAACTTCTCGCCAATCCTTGATGGGTTGATGTCATAACGAGACCAAGTCAAAATTCTCAATATTGCAAAATTGATCCTAGTTTGAAGGATGGCTTTAATTTTAGTCAGCGCAACCAACTAAGAAATACCTAGTTCCAAGTTTCAGTTGTCTTTACCTTAAAGCTAAAGGAAACTAGTCCAGGGCACAAGGCACCCTCTTCAAGGTGATATATTCATATTCTTGAGTTAAAAGACAACTCTATTTGTGGGAGATAAACAACTGGGTAAAGAAGATTATAGTTTTATACTTATTTTAATTTTTTTGAGAATAAAAATGAAATGTGGATTTTCTCTCATCATAGAACATAGAAAAGCAATTTCTTTTTACAATTTACAAAAGTCTTGGAACAATTAGCTTAGAAGAATATAAAATGTCGATTCTCTATAGTTATCTTCTGTTTTTATTTGAAATTTTTTTGAAATTCTTAACCTTTAACATGAAAGCATGCATTGAATTTCATGTGACTAAAATCGTTGACCGCGAAGTAATTTCTGTAGCAAATTTCTATAAATTTTTCATTTTTACTAAAAAATCATTATCTCATGAAAAAAATTCTAATGAAATAGAAGCTTAATACTAGCATCTTAGAAGCTTCATATACTATCTGATATTCACAGTTATTCTTTTCCATTTTGATAAGTTGATAAATAAATTATTAAAAACATGGCACATCATTTCATGTGAAAGATTACTATCAAGTAATATAATAAACTAGAGTAGTGCCTGGCATTTTACTTTCAACATGCAATTCTTTACTTCTGAATTTTTCCTTTCCTTCCAGTTGACATTTTGTATATTAAATGAGTTTGAGTCAAATCGTAAACCTACTAAAATTCTTTCTTTCTCTCGGGCTGGAGCTGAATTTTGAGTTCTTGATTTGATATGTTCTAAGGAGGCTATGGCAGTTCCTAAAAATGTTATGACATGACCAAACAACAGCAATAGATCCATAAAGGCTCGCTAAAATGTTGTTTATACTGATTCTCTTAACTTAATAAATTCATGTAAGAACTTCACAAAACTTGACTAGGCTATTCTTGGAAATGACGTGCAATCACATTCAAAGATGATGGCATAAGAAGAAAGTCCTCCAAAGGAATAAAGGTTTCTTGAGCATATGGAATGCAAGTACATTAACCAGTTTAATATTAAGATTAGAAGATAACGAGGAGAAGGTTAAAATAGCTCTTTGCAAAACATCCGATATAAAAACCTAAACCAAGAAATATAACTTCTAAGTACAAGCTTTCAAAATTTTAGGACGATAGACAAGGCCATGAAGAAATAATGGTAGACATAGAAATTCTTCTACAATAAACTAAAACCAAGTAATTTATTCATCATCATAAATTAGTAGTCAAATTTAAAGGTGAGAACCTAGAAAATATTGCATTTTTTTTATAATAAGCAATAAAGTATCACCAACACAGCAAAAACAATTACCTTAATTGCCTTGGACTTCTTCACAAGGTTGTTGATTGTTCTAGTTAATGAAGCCTTCATCCCGTCTATATGGGTACCGCCATCAATTGTACGGATGCTATTAGCATACCCCAGCATCATATCAGTATATGAATCAGAACACCTGTTTGAGATGGCAATTAAAACCCAAATGATAGTATATGTTGAAGCGCTCAGATATATATAAGAATTGAAACAAGATTATTTCAACAATGCAAATGCAACATTAAGCTAAAAAACATCAAAAAATGCAGTAAGGATAATTACTAACTGAGATATACTTTGTGTCAGGACAATGCATTTTAGAAGCTTATAATAATCTAAAGCCTCAATACCAATGAATTAGCATGCAAGGATAAAATGCTTTACCACTGGAGGGCTACATCAACTGTGATTCCATCTACCTCTTTCCTGAAAGCTACAGTGTCATGAAGTGGTTTCTGGCAACATAGCAATGCATTATCATCAATAGCATAATTGATATAAAAAAAATTAAATGCCACACAATATATAGCAAAAGGAAATTTGTAAAGAAATTTAGAACCAATGGATTTCTAATGACAATATCATTTCAGGCAAAAAAAAAGATTTGGAGACAATATATTCAGCCTCATTGTGATTCTTGCATAAACATTGACGAATCCGTTGATCATGTTCTTTTTGACTGCAATTTTGCTGGAAAAATGTGGCTCAAACCACGTCCTTGGGAGATGATATCTCCACTATAACCAACTTGGACCAGCTACTTAATCATCTCCGTGTTAACACCACATCTTGAGCGAAGACTAAAAACCGGAGATGTGCTGTAAAAATGACACGTGGCATATCACAGATCTTTCCAAAACAACTGTCACGTGACATTATTAAAAGCAGGCCAATAGGTTACACCTAGAAAAAAAAGAGTCGAGTACCAAGACATCCTAGTTAAGAATAAGTTGTGCCAACAAGGACAGCCCAAAAACCTTAGTGAAGATATATTGACCAAAAGAATGTCAGCTACGAGTATAGGCCAAACGGCAAAGATTCAATAGATAGGCCTAACCTACAAGAAACTGACCGAGCAGGATGAGAACATGTAAAAGGCTAAATATGCACTCAAATCACATACCATTTTATTGCGGCCTAATATGGACACCTAGCAGTGTTAACGAAAACTTGGTTCCAAGGTGGCTACAAGACAATATAATGTGAGAATTGGAAGGACAACTTAAAATTTGAAGTTAAAGCTAGTAATTGACAAACGAAAAAATGGGATAGTGCTGGTAACCAACTGGGACAGTGGTGAAATGGAAGAAAAGATATACCCGAGCAGTTGGCAAAGGAACGTGATGATAAGGGATGTATAAATATGGTTATAAAACAAAAAAGGGACCCTTTTGGGAGATGAATCCATGAATTATTAGCTTGGTTTTATCTTTCATCTTTTTATTTTCCTTTAATTAGTTGTTAACCTTTCATAGCATAAGTAGCATTCCAATAGCTAAAAGTCCTTGAAGGTCAAAGTATTTGAATTCATGTACTTCTCTTTTCGATCTAGTGATCCTCTCCATCCCAATTCGGTAAAAAGGGGACACACTCTAGGACTCTAATCTGTATGCAACTGCCCCTAAACTTGATGTCCTTATATGTTATATAGGGTACTCTATCTAGCCTGCCAAAAATGAACACATATTCCACCAATCCTTTGCCCCACCGCAGTGTTGATTGCTAAGCTTCAAGCTTGGGAGGGATTGTGCTATGCGCCTATGCCATTGTGGTCCTCTTAGCGATGTATATGGCTGGAAGGTGACTAAATGAATTAAGTTAGTTTATGATTTTCAATAAAATCTTGTATATGTTATTATTACCAGACATTTACTCCATTCTAACTCTATACTGCTACTTGTGAATATGTACTTTATATCATGTTACGATGGGTTTATAATTTTCGGCCATGTTTACATCATGAGGATCAGTCTTGTGGGATATGCAGCCCTATCATGTGGCAGGCCCATGTGGATTGGTTCAAGACATGACAGTTGGAAATGGAACCACGTCTTGTTTGAGCCACCCATGTCTACCATGAGGCCAACCAACCAACAGACTTGGTGGCGAATTTTGTCGCTGATCATTGAATCCCGGTGTTATGGACTCATGATGTGCATTTGCAACTCAGAAAATTTTTATAGCCTGATATTGTGAGATGGATCTACTCTCAACTAATATAAATCCCGGTTTACCAAAAAAAAAAAAACAAAGGAAAAGAAAGTAACAAGTTCTTTTTTTATTTCCTTTTCTCATCTGTGAGAAGTAGAGACAAGATCATTCCCTACAAGCAACAGAAAGAACATCTAACAGGAACAAGAAAAGCAGATGATACAGGTGCAAGAATTTTGATGAAGGTAACACACACAAGTGCTCTTAGTCCCACATCACCATGCAAAGAAGAGACCAAGATCAAGTGAAAGATCAAAATGAAGCTTCAAATCAAATTAATATCCACTCTAATGCGAGACCGTTGTTGATTGTGAATATGGCTTGAAGAGTTCTACTAATATAATAATACAGGACCAGTAGGACATCTGCATTCATGCATTGGCGAACCAAGTAAAAAGATATTATAGGCTCAGGGTTTTTTATGCAGTTAACTTTCCATTTTCCAGAAGCAGGACCGTAGTAGTTAAATACAGACAATATTATAGAAGAAGGTCCAACAAAAGAATGGGAAAGATGCTAGTAATGATGCTCTAGGGGTATTCCATTTTAGGGAATTAGTTCAATGTTGACTTGAAATCAAATGGGGATAGTCTTATACAGAAAATAAAGAACAATGCAGATGTTACAAAAAGAGAAGAAAAACAAAGAATGTGTGGATGTTAGGTGACCTAGGATTGCAAGGCAATTCCAAACACCTATAAACCCTGATTTTGCATTATAAGTATGACAGACAGCAATAAAATTTAACAGAAATGTAAAATGATGCTGAAGAAATATTAGGTGATAGACGAAAAGAAATTAATGATAGTTTAGGTTAATATTCAAGTTTAATATACAAAAATAACTACAGGGATTGGCAATAATATAAAAAGAATTAAGAAGCACTTAAACGGGAAAAGAGTTATAGACAGAATAGTCAACATAAAGTAGACAGAACAAAGAGCAAAAAATAAGAGAAATAGAAAGAAATACAACAAACCAAGCATATGAATTCTGTACTCAAAGAAGTCCTCAGAACACGCAAACAGTCCCTGAAAACCAGCCCACCTTATCAACTTTATAGAACTGTCAAGCTTCCAATTACTTATACAAGTCCAACTAGGACTCTACAGAAGATCTAAAATCACCCTACCGTCAATGCCAAAACCCTTTGATGATGGCAATATCCAGATTCTCATGGAACCCAATATGGAGTCACACCTAAAACTCTGAAAATTATATTCTACTAACTTAATATTCTCCTATGCAATAGGCACTTGAAGTAGGAACTCTGCACGCTAATCCTACTCAAGAATTGAAAATTGAAACCAACGACAAAAGTTGTCTACAAAAAGATCCCCTCACTGATTATTCACTTGCATGCAGAGTATACATAGTTACAGAATAAAAAGAACAACCCCTTGACCTCACATCAAGAACAATTATGGGAGGCAGGAAATTTTCGACAGCAATTGGATCAGTCATTCAATCATTTAGGCTATCACTATGCTCATTTGACATAATTTAAGTGACTTGTTCAAATGAGCATATTCTAAGTACTAAATCTCATCATTATCATTGCATTTCACTGTTTAAGAATCATGTACCTTATCTGTATTTAACCATTTCACATACTCTACCAAGCCACCAGCATAGCAATACTCATTATATTGGACCTTCGAGTCTCCTTCCTCCTTTGTCAGAGTGATTGTAAGCTGCAAGTAGAATATAAATACAGATAACAACATCTATGAGGTACCACCACAATGACAATTAGAAATAACAGACAACTTAAAAGAACTTACTGAGGACAGAATCTACTTAGATATATATGCATAATAGAGTAATGAATTAAAAATTAATACAACAATGGACAGTGCTTTATAAGATAGTACCTCACTCAGGGTGAAGCAGAAACTTAGAGTAAGCTTGCATACAAGTATGTCTATACACTGAAAACCTTTATCCATATTAATGTGTTAATGTGCATCTCATGCTCATTTACTTGCAAATCCTCTCACAGATTCTTAATTACAGATAGTAAAAAGTTTTTATCATGTAAACGTAGCATATTGAATGAACATGAACAAACAAATGCATATTCCATTGAAAGCTTCATTAAAGCGGCACACTCAGCACCACACATCCAACAAAGCTACTAAACTATGTTGTTATTCTTGATTGAGAAATCAGACAATATTTTATTTAAAAAAAAAAGCACCAAATCTAAATGCGATCCAGGACTTCACCCCAAAAGGCTTGACGGAAAGTGTTGTTTGGGTTCCTGGTAGGCAGAAAACACAGGATACAGATCGGATATTGGTGTCTCTATATTCATATCCATAATTTTTAGCAGTTACGAATATAGATATGGATTAAACGAATATCAAGATTAGTATCCATATGTATTCTAATGTATATGAATATGAATTGGATATCAACCATATACATATTTGTTCTAAATGGATTCGATACAAGTCGGATATTAGTTATAACCATATTTTCTCTATCCAAATACCAATATAAGTTGAATATTATTAAGATATAAACTGGATTTTGAGCAGATTTCAATAATGAAAGCCAACATAACTGACATAGTCATAATTCATAAAGGATAGGTACATAATCCAATATCAAGACTGCATACGACACACAGCTAGCTAGGTAAGGGTCTAGAATATAGTTATTAAACTCGCATGAAGTCCAATCTAGCCAATGGTCTGGATCATTGACCAATTGAATTTGTATTAAAATATTTTAGAAATTAATTTTTATAAATAAAAATATATAATATAAAAATAATCGAGAGTTATATATTTTATAGAGAACTTGTAAAATAATTATATATAAATGTAAGAATATGTTATATGTTCGTAAAATTGTTCCCCATAAATCTCATGCTCAACTAGTGCAACTATCTTTATTTGTCCCCTTTTCGGAGACACCTTCCTAATATCCTTGCCTAAACTACATTATCCATGGACCCTCTTTGTTACCTCAAACTCGCATCCATTAGATGGCCTATATAGTGGCTTATATCATTTTTCATTTGAGTAATCCCAATGTGTATCCACCAGAAAATTCTTTGACAGCACCTTTCCACATCATCCAGCCCATTCTAATCTCCATTGAAAACACCTTGAATTATCTTCTCTTTCTCAATATAATAAATCCAAGATTTTAAATAAAGTAATATGGGGACACTGGCCCATCAATCATGACAAAAGATCCATACAATTAAACCTCCAAAAAAAAGTCAGGATCTTTTGTCCTAACATGACTGATTTATAGTTGAACCGTATTTTCCCGAGCATCTATATAATTGTTAAAAAATAAGCTTCACTTAAGAATTCAATTAAGTATATGTCCTTTCAACTTACCAAGAAAATGACCTTTTATATATAAAAGGGTAAGCAAGTAAGTCCCATTTGTCTTATAAATTGATTAACACTTTCGTCTTATCAAATTGATCATTGACCGGTCATAACGCTTGAACTAGTGATTTATGCAATGAAGTTATTGTAATATGAAATATGTAAAATTTGGGGTTCTATGATACTTTTCTAGAGGCATTACTAAACGGCCGTCCATCCATTCAAAGCTTACTACCACTATATGAATGAGAACACTTGAGCAAGTTTACATCTCAATAAGAATTCCATTTAAGAAGTCAAGCTTTATCTCAAGTCTAGAGATCCTAGACCAAGATCAGCCATGCTGAAATCAAATTTGAATTCATTTGTTCATGGATCTTTAACAAGTTTACAACTCACAAACGTAAATGTTGAGGTCTACACATATTTACGCTCAATATAGCCTAAATTGACCTTATGGAAAGTTCTCAGGGCCCATTTGGTTGGGGATAATTTGGCATGGAAAAATAAATCTTATGTCGGATTACCATGTTTAAAACAAAAGGTGGATGAGAGAGATCGTAAAATAAATGGTGGATCCTATGTCTATTTTGCTGAAAGAGAAAGTAACGGTATTTGTTGACCCATGCTAGCTTATCGAATCGAAATAATCTAAAATTATTATTTCTTGATAGAAATGCCCTTACTTATACTATATTAATATTGTATTAATTATATTATATAATTAATATTGATTATATTAATATATCATAAATTATAGTAATATATTGATTAATAATATTTATTTAATATATTAATATATTTATTAATAAATACTAATTATTAATAAATAGTTGACAAATATTTATTAGTTATTAATAAATCTAACATAGGATTTATCAATAATTAATATATTCATTTATATATCAAACATACTAAAATTTATTTATAATAAGAAATATGTTTTCTAATATATATAATTAATTTAAAAATATTTATTAACACATGTAATTACATTTAAATATTTTCAAAATAGCTAATATCGACAGTGAATATGTAAATGGGCCATAAATGGCTAACTAATGGCCAAAAAACATTGTTATTACTAGAATTGTTTACTCAAGGACATTGTTGAAAATTTGGCAATATTCTAATATAAAATTACCTCCAATCAAACATAGTAATCTTCTTCTGATGCTATTTTCTAGAGTAATTTTTTTCACCAATCAAACATAGTAAACATTATTTTCCCTACGATCATTGTTTCAGATAAATGATTTTCAGGAATCATCAAATTATCCTCTGACATACCCCAACCGAATGAACCCTTAAAGATACAGGTTTCCTTGAAAAGGCACATTTGAGTATGTAACTGATAGACATGCTTGATCTGATTAAAAATGGGCCTGAAAGCTCATACTTCAAATTTTGAAATAGAGCCTAAGAATGCCTAAAACCAAGAAAGACCTTCAAGCTAACTTAGCCATTGACCCTCATTCAACAAGCTCAAAACAAGCGACCTATATTATAGGTCAGAAAAAAGGAGGGAAAAAGGCAGCCCATGTTATGACATGACCAAAAGCGTAGCAAACATCATAAAAATCCCTTGGCTCCACCTAAGGCCTTTTGATACTTATGAGCCTTAAGCCGCCATCAAAAGCAATACTAGGGCTTGCTATCAGCAACTGAAAAATCTTGATAGTAGCAAATTCAACATTGGTCCTACTTTAAGTAGATCCTCAGGTAAGACAGTTGAAAATCCACCGAGGATTGGATGGGAGGATAGGCCAGACCTCTCATGTCGGCATGTGTACATGATGTACCGCCGGCCTTGTCCACTAGGGTGTGGACCATGGTCTGCCGTGCCGGTCTGTACCGGCCGGTACGGGCCGGTACGTACCGGTCCGGCCTGGGACCGGTACCGAATCAGCGTGAAATTCAGTACCGGTAGTTTATTGTTGAAGAACCGGTACGGGACCGGTACGAACCGGTACGGAACCGGTTCGGATCGGTACGGGCCCGGTTCGGATCGGTATGCGACTGGTACGGGACCAGTTCGTACCGGTCCGGGCCGCCACCGGTACGCCGACCGGTACCGGTACGGCGGATCTTGGTGTGGACAGTTGGATATAAAAGAATAAAAGACACCCTCTCTTTTTGGAGAAAACCAGGCATACATCCTTGATGAACATTTGATTTGTGGGGAAAAAAAGTTGGGCATGATAGGAGTTGTTATTGGCTTTCCACAAAAGTAATACCAACAAAACTATACTCATGGAGAACTTGTACCATTGAAAGTTAATAATTACCAAAATAAGAAATAAACTATGCTATCTGTTGGTGGCAATGAATGTAATTCAAATAAACTTGTCACGGGTCATGACAATATTTGAAATTGAAAATGAACCAAGCAGTACAAAAATTGCAAGTTGCATAAAACAATTATGAAGAATATTGTGTACCTCAGGATTCAAGAAAGCAAGTTCCCGTATGCGGCTAGCAATTGTGTTGAACTCAAAAGTCATGGAAGTAGTGAATACTACATTGAAAACACAATTTCTTACCATAGAATTCTTTTTTTTGGCAAATATTAAAAATGAAAAAAGCATACCATCTCTATCAGGCCAAAACCTGATACATGTCCCCTGACGAGCACTTGATTCAGCTGGCAGAAGGTGACAAGTTAAAGATGTCACTGGTTTCCCACGAGAATAGGTTTGTTGGTATGCCTTCCCATCACGCCACACTGTAACTTCTAGTGCCTGCTCAACATGATATGAATTTAGCTAATTCAAAACCAGCCTAAAATCAACAATTTTCCAACTGTTTTAAGTGACCATAACAATGTCTTTACTGATCAATCCATGTACCAAGTTTGAGTCATGACCTATGACTATAACAACTTGTTGAAGTTCTAGTCTTGTCAAGGAAATATCGGAAAAATTTATTTCGCACCAATGAGCCATAAAATGCCTTATCTTCATATAATCACTACTCACAAGTTTTATACAAAAGGTCAAATAAAACTGATAGCGTAATTTTAGATTTGTAGCAGTTGCATGTCATGGACAAAATCCAAAAACCCATTAGCTCGATAAGATTTAAGATGTGCAGCTGTCTTCTCATCAAAGGCAAGATGAAATGACCAATATAATGATCTCTGAAGAATGAGACTATATTTGTACCAAAATCAAAAAAAAGGAGTTACATGCATATGGTAGGCAAACATAAATCATGGACGCAAAAGTTAATGACAAATGAAAGATGTTATGGGTATGTGTAACAGCTTGATTAAAAAATTATAAAAATAGATGAGATAGGCTTTCAATCATTCTGGCCATGTTGACATTTAGCTGTGAGCCATCTTCCACGAGTCTACTTAGTACCATGTTGATGAAATTGCAAATATATTCCAAACAAACTCTATCTTGTATGTAAATTAAGAAATTGAATGTATGAAGCAGAATTTGCATAAAATCATCTAGAAATGGAAAGGAAATATAGAACATTACATAACTTATATGAGAGGAAGAAAAGTACCTCAGATAAGGCATTGACAACAGACAAGCCCACACCATGCAATCCACCAGAGACATTATATCCACTGCTTGAACCACCAAATTTCCCTCCAGCATGTAAAACCTACGTAATTTTGGCTGCAGTCAGATGTCCTGGATTTTCAAGAAAACAAACAGATGCCAATCTCCATAATTTAAGTTTATCAAAGAGTGATAAATGCCAACTGAAATATCACATGAAGAGAATATTTAACAGGTTATGAAGTTAGAATCACTGATTTCTTTTTATAAGTCTATCTTTGAGTCCAAAATCGAGTAAATGCTACCAGAAGAATAGGTGCATGATTTAACTCCTCCACAACAGCTCTACTTTAGTCAGCTCTATAGCCACCTGGATTCTTCTCAATTCTCACAACCATAACCAGTACACCTTGTCCATCCATTTTGCATTGGCTTTATGACTCTTCCCCATCTTTTCACTCATAAAGGACATTATAACCTACAAGTGCAAGTTTCTCTTAATCCTGTCTCGTGACACTAATGCAGGTTCTTGTGAGTTTCCCATCTTACTTTCTAATTCTTGCACATAATCAGTGCCCAGTCATTTGGTGCCTTCTCTGGCCTTGACTGCATATAGCAATACCATCTCAGTTAAGTGACAACCTGTCATTTTCATCCAATATTGGTTTAACTTCCATGCATCATCAAACTCAGATTTTCCTGGTTTTTCCACATATCTCCATATCCATGTTCTGTAACGCTCAGTCTATGTTTCCAGACTTATAGACACAAAACAACTAGCCTTCGTGGACTCTTTCTAATCAATCAAATGGATTCATAAGGCCAAATTATATGCATTATAGAAGCAAAAGTTTTTGACTTGTAATTATTCAACAGGACAAACATTTATATCTTTAATAAATCTGCGGAAGTCTCCCTAAGCATCACCACTCTCATTACTGGGTGTCAAACATAATGACTTTTGGTGTAAAATGGCATATAATATAACTCTTAAAAGACCAATATAAGATATGTCAGGAGAGTATCCCATGGCCTGTACTACAAGAACAAAGACAACTGGGGATGAAAGATATGTTAAAACAAGCATCGATATTTCCCATTACTATCTTAGACGGTCAATGCATTGAGGAATTTTTTCACATTTGGCTTGTTCAATTTATTAAAAGATTTCGAGCATAGGGACATTTGTTCCAGGAAATGATCAATGCAACATAGCTAGAAGCTTTGGCTATCTTTGTGACTGATTTTGACAAACTCTGAAGTGGATTAAATTTTTCAAGAATTAAGGGAATTTAAATAGTTCTTCTTTGTCCTCCTGCATGGATTAGTTTGCTGATGGGTTTACACTAGTTACCAAAAAACATAAGAAGAAATGGAAGTTGGTAATAGATTAAATAATTGTTAAAAAAAATTGATCATAAATTGCAGCAAACTGAATGTTCTTAAATCAGCAGTAATGCAAGATCTTATTTAAGTGCAATCTTAATTAGCTTTTACTTAAATATAGAACTCTAAGAAGTACAGGATTCAGTGATGGAAATTTTGTTCATCAATAAAATCACAAGGCAACAAATCATGACCTACCGCAAGCTATAATATAGATGTTGAATATCAGATTATTATGGAGAATAGAACCTATATAAATGATTTTTTTATTTCTGTGAGGAAATAACTTTGATACATTTAAACTACCAATCAAAAGAAACACAGTCAAGAAAAAAATCTGTGTTGGAAAAGATGGCTGCAGAAAATGCTGTGCAAGTTAGAACTGATAACATAAAAGAAATATGAACTTAGAAGTGATACAATCATCAGAAGACATCCTCAAATTACAGGATCTGCTATGTTTCTCATAAAAAGTTTCTCATCTTTACTAGTTCCATCCATATCTTTCTCAGTCTTCTTTTGAGCATTCAAACCCAATCCTCACCAATGCCATAACTTGCTTCCAAAGCAAGTTTTGTATTCTGTTTCGAAGTTTCATTTGCCAACAATCATTCCTGAATATTTTAAGCCATGACACAACCACCACATAACCATCATGCTACATATATCTTATGTTCAATTCCCCCTTCGTTGTCTATCATTCTAATCCACACAGCAAAGGTTGATCTTCCAACTGTCTAACTCTTACACGACTTCCTTTTCTCTGTTGCTATTACAATCAACAGTGCATGATTCGAAAGGTGAATCACCATATAATGCACAAGAAGCAACAACGAAGTAAATCAATGCATCTTGAATAATTTAATGGTGCAGACGAATGCAACAATTCTATGAAAGTCACAAAACCAATATCAGATAATGAATCAACTGATCACTAAAGCTTTGAACTAGTGATAGACAGAAGATTTAGTAAGAATGACATAAGAGTTGGAAGCAAGTCCTTCCCCAGAATTCGAGAAAGGTTCATCAGCTGGCTGAAGCAATCCATGTCTTTCAAAATATATCAACACCTAGAGTGTCACGAGGAACATCTAAATTTGCATCCTCTTCTTAGAATATATCAATAATAAAACCCAAGCAAACAGTCATGTAACAAAGCAGAGTGATATATGAAAAAGAGGAGAGGACACAGCCTATGGTACAGAGATGACTTCCATGGACAAGTAGGACAGCAAGATGCACCAATGAGGGGTTGATAGTATGAAGTCTTTTAAAACTCATACATTGACAGCAACATGTGCAAGGATTATGGATATTGAAATATATCATAGATCATTGGATTTGGAATATGTTATGCTCCATCACTTGCAATATCCAGGGTTTTAAGAATTATGAAAGATAATAATGCTGACAGTCAGGATGGAAGACAAAATCATATACATCTCCTTCTTATAAAATATACTTAAAAAGTCTTTGGACTTCAAATTAAAGAAGCAACAAAAGATATTTTAAACTTTACAATAATATGGGAGATCATACTTTTAACTTTTAAGCAAGAACGTGGCTATATAAAGTAAAGTAGCAATGTTCGTATAAAAAAATAAAAATGTCCTGCAAAATCTCGCTCTAGAAATCTTGCAAAATGCAAGTTAAATCAGATATTCAGATCTAACCTCCTGTCAATCAATCCAAATTCCATGCCTAAATTCCATTTTAGGCCAAATTACATGAATAACTGAAGCCTACAAGTCTACGATTCATATGGTGGACAGCCCTACTCACCCAGCAGTCCACGGAGCCCTTTCTTCCTTCCTTTCTTTTCAGGTTTTCGCTTGTGATATTATAAATTATTTCTTTGTATTTTTTTCATCTCTTATATCTCTAAAACTTTATGGTTCAAGATCTAAGAGATCCAAAAATTCTGGTTTTGAGCCTTGTATGACCAAGAAAACACAGAAAAGATTGCAAATTTCCATAGCCAATAGTCCAATTCTGGATCTGTCTTATTCAGTTCTACAAAAGGTTTGAAGTCCCGTAGTATAAGGGTGTGCCACACGTCTTAGTGTGGTACATACCATGGCATGCCCCCATATCAAAACATGATTTATCCAAGGTTTGAAATACCATGGTACAGTACAGTTTGATACGCCCTTGATACACTTTAGTACATCTCAGTGCCGGGAGTATCATACCACAGTACAGTCAGTTCTTCAAACATTGGTTCTGCATTAATAGCACAAGAAATCATTGAATTTGAAGCTTGTAAGGTACAATTGAGTTTTTGGGCAATATAATGAGTTCTTTCTTACAGGAAACCAACACTTTTTCCTTTGCTTAGTCCAATTGATTGGTCAGTGCTTGGTGAAAAATCAGGAAAAAGAATTACAAATGACATCAAATTGGAGCGACATAAGCAAGTCTATCCAGAAAACAAACAATAGTTGTAAGCCATGGTGGGGGGGAGTATTGGGGGCTCTGCTCCAGATGAAGCACCAGCTTGCTCATTATCACAAGCTGAAGCGATAAAGGAGAGGGAGCTATTCTCTGCACAAATAATTCTGACTATCAGAGGATGATGAGGATGTTGGGGAGGGTGCGGATGACAATGATAGTTTGATGCCTATCCTAGAGTCCAGTGACTTTTGTAATGTTCTTTGGTCATAGAAATAATGTAAAAATTGGATTGTTTGGTTTCACATGTTAATGGTACTTTCTGAATTCAGGCATTAATTGTGACCTTAGACTAACATATTTATTTGTACCTAAACATGAAAACATTATCAACGACCTTGTTAGAGAATGATGAAACTTATATTGGTACAAATTCCTTCATTTTCAGTACTAGTAGGGTTCCCATTGCCATCTAGGGGGTTCTAGATTCTCATAAGGAAGGTCACACACACTACCAATTTGATCTAGATGTTTTTATACGGTCAGTGTCATTGTATACATCATTAAAATGTGGTATCGCGTAAAACCAAATTCTGCAATTATTCGGGTAGTTATTTGTATATTTACTCCAATTCAGAAGCACGCATGTGCATGTGCAGTTTTTAGGTAAAAAAAAGATAATAATTTCCTCTGGGCACCATAGCATGCCCTCTTCCTCTTGCGGTATGTTGTGCTTTTCTATGGCAATAGTACAGCAATGTGCATTATATCATATTAAACAATAGCTGACAAAGGCACAATGCAAGATGTTCTAAATCATACTACAACCCATTAAAAAGGAGACACAGTACAAGTTCCCATCAAGTCATGCACATAGATTCTGTGAAAACCATAATCTGGCATACTTGCACGATGAGCTGAGAGAGGTGAAGAGCGACTATGTTAAAAAGAATACCGTCAAAACAGTCTCCAAGGAAGATTTTTTTGTCACGGGATGTAAGTCCGTAGGAATCTGCACAGCATGAAAACATATTATTTATGGACTGAAAATACTATGTGATGATAGAAAAATGTTTATATGGTGTAATCAGTTGCAGATATTGAGCATAGAAAACAACAAATTAGATAAAAAGCTGGTAACAGCGCCACTTCTGTTCCTACAGGTCTAGCCTAAAAAATAACCAAATTACTATCACAGAGCATATCTACTAGATTTGAATCAAAAGCTGATAATAATACCATTTATGTTCCCATATTGTTTCTTGTTTCTTTTGGATTCTTCCTTTCACTTAACAAAGCTAGACTTAACACCCTCTCTGCATCTTTTGTTTACTTCTGATTTTAGCTGGCTATCATGCTTCAACCAAAGCAAAGTGTACATTTGAAAGTACAAGTCATTTGGACAAAAAGATTCTTTTGTGTCACCAAAATTCAGTATAAAAGGTAAATCTCTTTATAAGTTCATTATCAGCAAAATTTGGACTATAAAAGAAAAAGGAAGGCCATACCCCACGTCCATTATCAGTGATACTCACGGAATTATCCTCATGTAAAACTACATCAATCTTCGAGGCATAACCTGCTTGAGCTTCATCAATGGCATTGTCCAATATTTCATATACCTAGAAACAAGAAACATATGAAAAAAGTAAGCAGAGCAAAACAAAATTTTAAAAGAGAGAAAGAAAGAGAGACCAAATTTACACCAGTGGAGAGGGAGATTAAAAAGAATATGGAAATACCAAATGATGCAAGCCACGGGGTCCAGTGCTCCCAATATACATTCCAGGTCTCTTCCGAACTGGATCTAGCCCTTCCAAAACCTGAAGAGAGAAAATGGCCAGCGCATCAGTTGGTACTTCAGAAGGACCTTAACTAAGCTACAGACCACATCGAACAAAAAGAGTTAAAATATGATAGTAATCATATTTATGCTTCTATTCCATTACTTGGGAAAGTAAACATATATTGATCACCCATGTTATCTCAAAATCCGATTTAGTTAAAATAAAAATAACTCAGCAAGAAGGAAAAAGGGGTTTTGTCCCCTACCGAATCCAACAAAATCTATTTCAATCTATGATGAGAATAACAAAAAAGATGGGGGAAAAAACGCGGGAGAGAGATGATCAAGGCTTAAAATCACCTGAATCTGGTCGGAGCCGTAGGCTTGTGACCGGGCTTTCTCTTGAAGCGCCTCCGCAGTAATGCTTGACGACATAAAAGCCCTCACTCCCACTCCATTCCTCCGTGGGCGGATGCTCGAGATTCTACAAAAGAACCAGGAAGAAGTAGTGCTTTCCATTGGACCCCAAGAACAAGGCAGAAAAATAGAGGAGAGAGAGGTGAGAGGAGGGGGAGGAGAATGAGACCTGGTTCTGAGGAAGAGCCGGGAACGGGAGCGAGGTAACGAGGGGAGAGACGAGGGGCGAGAGAAGAGGGCCGGAGAGGAGAAGAGACGGCGGGCAGCGAAGCGAAGCTGGAGAGGAGGCGGCCTCAGAAGCGCCATCGTCTCGAGCTGATTTCGAAATTTTTCTGGTCCCTCGCCGGGGTTTCACGAGTCCCATTTATCTGCGGTGAGGTTTTGCGGTTTTGGACACCATGGACACGTCGGGTCACACCCGTCGGTTCAATTGGTGCGGCAATCTGTGGAACGGGTCGGGTCGGGTTCCTATATCAAGCTTCTATGGACCTGTCCCGAACCCAACCCAAACCGCCAGAGGGTCGGAGAATCGGAATTCTGATCCGAACCCGTAATGACCAATGAACCTCCCCAACCCGCATCCAACCTTCTAACCCGTTTGATCGGTCCGAGCCCATTTAAGTATGGGCTTTTGTATTTCATGGCAGGATTTTATTTTCTCGCACTTTTGCTATATCGAAAGATTAATATCTATTTTCCAAATAACAATTATATACATCACCAGCCATTTTTCATCTATTCTTTGAATTATGAGCAATTAGATCCATACCATAGCAGATATCATCCAATATATATATATATATATATATATATATATATATATATATATATATATATATATATATATATGTATGTATGTATGTGTGTGTGTGTATGCATGTTTGTATTTATCTCCTTAACTAATTTAAATATTCTAAAAAGTTTAACCTTAAATTTGCAAACATCGGAATAAGTTATAAAATATTAAACAAAAAATATTGTTGTGATCCATAGAGCCTATTACAAAGCCATGGCCATTATTGCAACTAAAGCAATTGCAGTCCATCGTGATGAAAGTGTCAATCCTAAAGACAAGTCTATTGCCAATGACAACTTAAGTGGAAGAAAATTATACTTGCTAAAATTTGAACTTTATATTTAATAGTTTAGCCCAATGAAATGCATAAAACTATAGCAAGTAGAGTCTTTTAAACTTTGGAAATGAGGTCAACCCATCTATCCTTTTAGACCATAGAGACAGAGGGAGAACTCAAAATCAGTCTTTTAAATTATTTGTAAGCAAAATCAATGGAAATATCAAGGTTAAGCATTATGAACAATTCCTTTATAAAGAGAACGAAGCCAGTGAAATCAATATAGTAATGGTTGTGGTTCAAATCTGGCCCGAGGGTGACCATGCCGAAGGAGTCGGAGGAGCTGCCGGAGTGCAGAAGAAGACAGGGAGAGCCACCTCCTGCGACCGGCAGTATACGTGCACAAAGCTTCACCGGTGTTTCCGGTGAGGGCCCTCCGACGATCAAGTTAGAGTGGAGCTTTGTATATCCAGCCAAGAGTCCCCCTAACCCTCCATTTGGGAGTTTTGGGGAGAAAAGAAAAGAAAAGAAAACTTTAATGAGGAGGGAAAAGAAAAGAAAGGAAAACTTTAATGAGGAGGGAAAATAAAAGAAAAGAATAGAATAGACTTTCCTTTCCTCTTATTTGAAAGTTTTAGGAGGGAAGAGAAAGTACTTTCTTTCCTCTTGTTTGGGAGTTTGGAGAGAAAAAAAAGAAAGCATACCGTTTTAACACTTTTATTAAAATTTCCTTATTAGAAAAGGGGCATGTTTATGAGTAGAAATGCAAATGGATCGGGTCGGACCAGGTCATGAGTAATCCCGACCCAATCTGGATCCTTGTTCGGGTCCTAATTTTAGACCCAGACCCAACCTACTAGAAAATCGGGTTGGGTCCACGGCCCTAGGATATATTTGTCCTTTTAATTTAATACTTCTTTAATTTAAGGGCCAAATATGTATTATAAAAAATTTATTAAGTTCCAATTCCTTTTTCTCCAAATCCTTCCACTTATGGAGGAAAGAAAGAAGAGAATTGGAGCCCAAAATTTTTCCTCTTATTCCCTCCTTTTCTTTTCCTTTTCCTCCACTAAAAAACTTCCAAACATCAAAATTTTTAACTTTTCCTTCCATTCCATTTCTTTCTCCTCAATTCCAAGTTTTCAAACGGAGCCTAAGGGTTACCTGTTGCGGTGGTTTATAGTCATGATAGAAGCGCTTAGGTGGCGGAGGTATGGCACGTCCCTATCATGAGAGGGAGTGGCGTGTAGCTTGAGCTTACTTGTGGAGCGCGGTGGAATCCGCCCTGGGGAATGGTGAAACGTTGACAGCCATAGTAGGGCATGGCCCATTCCCATCATGAATGAGAGTGGCGTGCAAATTAAGCTTACTTATGGCGCGCAGTGGAGTCTGTTCTGGAGAATGATAAGGCGTTGCCCTTGGCTGTCGTGGGCTGATAGGCGAAGCACGGCGTAGTGGTGTCGCAGCACATAGCCTCGTAGGAGGGCGGAGGCACGCACATGGGTGCGATTGTTGGCGAGGCCAAACTCGTTGAGAGGTTGGTTAGGCAGGTGCTGAGACCAGCCTAGCATCCCGAGTTTCGTGGTGTACTTGGTGGAGCGCCTCGAGCTTGAAGGTCGGGGTGTAGTACTGGAGAGGGCGTCTAAGCTTGGTCGGGCGAGTCGGCGAATAAGGAGGGCACCCGAGCTTGGTCGGGCACGTCGGCGAATAAGTAGGGCGCCCGAGCTTGGTCGGGCGCATCGGCGAATATCCGAGGTTGAAGGGGCCTTCGGCGGAGTCTGAGGCTGAATTGATTCTGGGCCGGATTGAGGACATGTTCGGTCGGCATTGGTGTCTATTGGGCTGAAATTGGGTGCCTCTTTTTGATGTGGGCTGGACGATCCATTTTGCCCCCCCATCATTTGCCCTCCGACTTTCGAGGTTGAGTTGCTCTTTAGCTCGGGCGAAGGAAGTAGTCAGATTGTTGGTCATCCTGCGGTGTGGCTCGGCGCTTGTGAAATTGCACACGCCGAGCAAAGGACGCTTGATGCATTTTATAGTGGAGGACTTTGAGTCAGATTTTTGGAGCCGGGCTTAGGTGGCTTGAGCTGTCATGCTGTCCTGGGCAGAATCCGACGTGGGGAGTTCTTGGTGTTCCACGTGTGTATTCTCTTCCGAGAGGTTATTGGATGAAATGAAAAGGGGCGGCTATCAATGCCTCGTCCCCTGAAGCGCCCGCCTGATGGAACGCGAGAGGCCAGCCATTAATGCTCCATTCTCCGAAGCGTATCGCCTGATGGAATGCGAAAGGCCATTTATTAATATTTCAATCTTTGGAGCACCTTCCATAATGATTGGTATTTAGTGTCGCGATCCGAAAAGATTTTGTTGAGGCCATTTCGGGGCCTGCCATGTAGCGGAACTCAGCTCGTCTGATCGCTTGGGCTATCCAATCAAAGCAGTTGTAGTGGGCTATATAAGATATGGAAAGGATCCTAGGATCGTTATTTGATCCTTTCCGCCTCCACTTCTTTTCTTTCTGGCCGCCATTACTGCGGTGTTCAAGCCTTTTCTTGGGCGTCTTGGGAGCTCCTCGTCGGCCTTTGCATCGAGCGTTATTCTTAATCTTCAGGATCGTCTTTCTCCTCCCCAATCATCTTCCTTGGCAAGCTTTTCGGGTAGGCGTTTTATCCTTCTCTCGGTCGCTCGAAGTATCTCTTGTTTTCTCCTTTTTGTAATTCTATGACCAAGGCAACGAGTTTACCTGCGAGGGCCTTGATGTTCGGTGCAGGTTTGTCTCGAGCCCAGACTTCTTCCGGCATGGGAGAGACTAAGCTCGAGATGGGCCTGGGTCCACATGGGACCGGCTCGCTCTTAAGTGATGAGGACTTGGGCGCGGCTCGTACCCAATTCTTCATTCCTTCGGAGTGTATTCTTGAGCTCCCAGATCTCGGAGGACGAGTTACCAACCCTCCTAAAGGTTGGATCGGAGTGTACATAGAGTCGCTTTGAGCAGGGTGAGATTCCCTCTGCATGGGTTCGTGAGGGAGCATCTAACAGCTTACCGTCTTGTGCCTCCACAGCTCGCCCCGAACTCGTGGAGAATGATAATTGGCTTTCTCGCCCTTTGCCTTATCATAGTCTGTCCTCCTTGGTGAACATCTTTAGGTGTTGCTTTATATTAAAGGGCAACCCCGTAGATAAAGAGTGGTGGTACTTTTTCCTCCGATAAGGCCGTAAGCTTTTCGGAGGTATTCCTACCTCCATTCACGGGTGGAAGGACAAGTTTTTCATTGTTTTCTCCGAGCAATCGTAGGGGTTTAATCTAACCTGGAGCTTTCTGTTGGCCTCAGCGAATAACAGGCTCCCACAGTTGTCGCAGTCCGAGCAGAGCATTTTAGATAGTTTGCTCGGGCTGAGGAGAATTCCACAGCTCTCCGACCTGCTCAGCGAGGAGACTTTAGTAAATCTTGGCCTGAGCCCAGTTCGGCCAAAAAGTAAGAGTAACTTAGTTGCTCCTTTTTTTTTTGATAAAAGCGGCATTTCATATAGCTCTAACTTGAGTACATCCAGCCATATCAAAAGAAAGTAAAGCATACAGGGTAGGAGGAATATCTCCTACAGATGTCCGTGTGACCTCCCCAGAATGTCGGGCAATAAAAGAGGCAACCCAGTCTGCTGCACTGTTTGCCTCCCGGAAAACATGTAACGCCCGGAAATCACTCGACTCCTGCGCCAATCTCCGAATCTCACTGATGAGAGGATGACCATCACCATATCTGTCCCCTCCCCGAATCCACTCGATCACCACAGAGGAGTCCCCCTCAAGGCATATATGCTCAGCATGAAGTACCCGCCTCGCATAGGATATCCCCTCCCAGGCTGCCCGCAGCTCCGCACCGACAGCAGTGAGTCCCGGCGCACAGCGGCCATCAGCTGCTATCAAACCACCTAGATGGTCTCTGATGACAAAACCAACTCCTCCAGACACCCCGTCCACCGACATACTACCATCAAAGTTCACTTTGAGATGACTAAGGAGTGGGGGTACCCAAGAAACTAGGGCGAACCTAGGCGCTGTGACAGTGGAAAGAGTACTCCAGGTGTCCCTGGCCATCTCAGAAGAAGACCTAACGGTAGTAGTGGTAACCTCCATGGCAAGACGCATAGCTCTGTCCACCACCACCCTCGGGGGTAACCGTCTGCCCTCAAAGATACCAGCATTCCCGTCCAACCAGATAGAATGAGCTAAATAAGCCCACCGGATCCCGGCCTCAACAGTACTAGGCCTCCGCATGAAAACTCTCAACCAATGAATCCAATCCTGTGTCGACTTGACGGAATAGGGCAACAAAGATGGTGATCGGCTCCAGATTCCCTTAGCTCTGGGGCACTACAGGATAACATGATCAATCGTCTCCACAGTCTCCGTGCACTCCTCACAACACTGAGTAATCCTCACCCCACGCCGTGCTAACACACTCCTGGTCGGTAGGCAACCCCATGCCACCTTCCATATGAAGAGCGCGACACGCAGGTGAATCCGCATCCTCCAAATCCATCCTCCCTCTATCTGTCGGGCTGGCTCTCGGTTCAACAACATAGAAATGTCCCTGGCTCGCACCTGCGATCGCCCTGTCGGCATCCAGACTAGTCTATCCGACCCCTCCCGGGCAGGAATAGGTAGAGCCAGGATCATCTCTGCCAACTGCTCCCCAAAAGCCTCTCTAATCAACTCAACCCTCCAACGCCCCCTTCCGGGCTCCATCAAATCTCTGACCCTGAGACCGACTAACCTCGACGTATCCACCATGACCGGAAGTCTACTCATAGGCTGCTCCGTCACCCAGCGATCCTCTAACACATCAATGGATCGCCCATCACCAATAGCCCATCTAATCGCGGGAAGCACCAACCCTGCTCTAGTGCAAATCTCCCTCCAGATCGGTGAATGGCGACGCCCCGCACGGGCCCCAGGCACCAGACCGCCATACTTGGCCCTCATCAGTGAGGACCACATGCCATCAGGCTCTAACACAACTCTAGCGGCGTACCGTGCCGCTAGGACCTCCCATCTCGCCACCAAGGACTGCACCCCCAAGCCACCAAATCTCGTCGGCTGACATACCACCTCCCATGCCATGAGATGGATGCCCCTTCCGCCTCCGTTCCTCCCCCAAATAAAGTTTCTGAAGATCTGCTCAATATTCCTCACTGTCACAACCGGTATAAAAGAGGTAGATAATAGGTAAATCGGGATCGAGGAGAGAACTGACCGTACCAAGATAATCCTGCCCATCATAGAAAGTGAATGTATCTGCCACCCCTCCAACCTGTGCCTGATGCTGATCTCCAGGGAAGAGCAATCACTGCTACGTAGACGCTGACTTGAGATCGGCACTCCCAAATACCTCAACGTACCCTCCTGCTCTCCCACCCCCAAAATCTCCAGTATGGAGGTCTTCACATCCGGTTTGGTCTTCGAGCTAAAGCAAATTGCTGACTTGGATGAGTTGACCCGTTGACCAGACACAGAGCAATAATCCCAAAAAATTCTCCATACAATCCGTGCTGCCTGTCTCGTCGCCCGGACTAACAGAAAACAATCATCGGCAAATAGTAAATGGGAGATCGGTGTGGCATCCGGCACAGGCCTTTTCCCTTCCCATGCTGAGTTCTAATAAGATCTTTTGTCATCAGATATTGCAGAAATGATCTTCAGCACCAAGACATTGATGGCCAAGTATAGGAAGAGGATGACCACCTCAGAGGGGGCTTAGCCCGAAAGGAGGCCGAAAAAGATCAGAGCTAGCTCCGACTCCAGGACTGAGTGGAGTGAGCTTGGGGTGATTGAGGTCATCGCCCTTGGTCAAGCCGGATTTGATCAAGTTCTTGTGGCGGCGGTTGAGGCTCCTTTATTGGTAGCAAGGGGGAGCCCTTCTGGTTCGGTGGCGACTGTGTCCATCGGCCAAGTCCAGGAGGCCGGAGAAGCTATCCAGCTATTTGAATCGGGTCCCGAATTGAAGAGCAGGTCTGAGCTCCCGACTCCTTTTGTGGGCCTAACTCCTGCCGAGGTTGCAGCTTTTCCTGAGGCTCCGATCTCAGGTGGGGTTTTGATTTCTCCTCAGGTTCCGACGTCAGCCGAGGCCGACTCCATTCCTTCCGAGTCTGGGATAAGACAATTGCGGCATCAATGTCGCATATCTAAGGGCGACTCGGCCCTTGAATCCGATGACCTCGCCCACGAGCTCGTGCGCAGCATTATGCTCCCGCGCGATCGAGCCTTAATGGAAGAGAACTTTGATGACTTCGTTCATCGCGTTTATTCAAATAGTGTCCGGGCGAGTAGCGTAGCCCTTCTGTTTCTCATTTTCTTTGCAAGTGTTTGATCTCTGCTGACATTTTATCTTTTGTGCCAGTCCCTCCATGTGGTTGACATGCTGATGTCTAGCATGCTTACCTATCGGGAGGAGATAAGGGCACTTAGGTCGAGGATGGAGCGTGCCGAGCTCCAGGGATAGGAGGTCGAGAAATGGGCGGTAATTGCCGAACAGCAGTAACACAGGGTCGAAGTGAGGGCCCCTTAAAGATAGGCTCGCTCAGATCTGAAAAATGGAGGTCAAGCACTTTCGGGCTCGCCGTCCGCTGCAGATCGCATCTTTGAGCTTGAAGCTGCTCTGATCCGCTTTTAGGGCGAGGCTGAGGAGTTGAGGCCAAAGGTCGGGCGACTTGAAGGCCTCTTGAAGGAATCTGCCTGTGAGGCCGTTAGGAAATTCCGCCAGTCGGGAGAGTATCTTGACGAGCTGGGGAAAGGAGCTGCTACTGCGATGATTCAGGGCTTCGAAAATTGTCACGATCAAGTCTAGCGACTTTTTCCTGAATCTGACCTTAGTAACCTTCAGCCAAATCTGGACGAGGCTGCCAAAGTGGCCGAGGGTGCCGCAGAAGCCGTGGCTGAAGTCAACCTAGAGGTCATCCCTGAAGTCGCTACTGGAACAGAATCAGAGGACGTTCTTGAGGTCGCTAGCGAAACGGAATCCACTCCTAACACCAATGTGGAGGTCGTTCAGATTAACTAGCTTTCTGTTCTTATTTTTGTAAAATCGGCTGCCTTAAGCTTTTTGTATTTAGCTCGACCTCCGGGTCGGGTTCCCTTGTATTTTGCCCTCGACCCCTTTTTGACATTAATGAAATATACAGTTTCTTTTAGTATTTTGTACCTTTTGTTGAATGTTTGAGCTTCTTTTGCTTCGCCTTTATAATCTTGGCTAGGCATTCGAGCTCGTCCTGTTTTGTGTCTGGTTGTCAAAAATCCGAACTGCGCAGCTCAGGTTTGAGTCTATCTCTCATAGCAGGAGCTGCTTTGGGCATTTGCTGAAGTCCTTATGCTCAGCATTTGCCTTCGTCTTGAGAATAATCCTCCAGTGAATCGAGTTCATGGCTCTTTGTTTAACATTACAGGCTAGCTTGAGCCTGGCTCAAAGAGGCGATGCTGGCGACTTTTATCCGTCGAGCTCCATTTTGTCGGCTTGGTCACGGACAAACCGACTTAGTAGGTATTGGCGGACAATCGCTTCAGTCTTATCACAAAGCTGGTAACGGTCCTCCGTGTCATGATCGTGGTCTTTGTGGAAGGGGCAGTACCTATCCCGGCGCTTTCGCGATGCCGACGGTCGCATTTTAGGTGGAGGTCGGAGGTAGCCGTGACCCTCGATCTCCATGAGGATCTCTATCCAAAAGGACATGAGGGGAGTATACTCCACAAAGCTGAGGGAGGCGTACTTTCCAGACCTCCGAGGGGATCTGCTCCTCGATCGACGGCGCCCCTCGTGGCGCTCCACAACTTGGCTCCGGAGCATCTGGACTTGTCGTCCCACTTCATCGATCTTTCTGTCGAGCTTGGCAAAAGATGAGGCTCCTACCGGCTAAAGGCTTTGAACAGCCGCGGTACGAGCTTGGACTTGTTGAGCGACCAGGTAAAACTGCTTTGGTTGGACCTGGAGGATCTGGTCCATTGGCGGAGGCGCTGGAGGAGGTGAATTTTGAAGGGAGTGGCCAGGCACCGACGCCTGGTCACTCGACGTGTTCAAAGCTCCGTGACTCCTTAACCTCATGGTCATGACTCAGGCCCTTCCTTTAGCACCAGAAATGTTGTGGTTCAAATCTGGCCCGAGAGTGACTACGCTGGAGGAGTCGGAGGAGCTGCTAGAGTGCAGAAGAAAACAGGGAGAGCCACCTCCTGCGACCGACGGTGTACCTGCATAAAGCCTCACTAGTGTTTTCGATAAGGGCGCATCGGCGAATAAGGAGGGCGTCCGAGCTTGGTCGGGCGCGTCGGCGAATATTCGAGGTTGAAGTGGCCTTCGACGGAGTATGAGGCCGAATTGATTCTGGGCCGGATTGAGGACACGTCCGGTCAGCGTTGGTGTCTATTAGGCCGAAATTGGGGGGTGCCTCTTTTTGATGTGAGCTGGACAATCCATTTTGCCCCCCATTAGTAATAAACCTATAAATATAGAGAGATATTCAAAGAAATGCATCTCTGGTAGATATGTATCACTGCACAACCTTTAGCTGATTATGAGCTAAAAGAGTTAAGATAATTGATGATATACAACATTGGAACAACAATTCATTGCCAATATAAATGATATCGCCGGATTAGTAAATTATAGCTCGGGGTTACAAATGGGTTGGGCCGACTTAGGAAACTACATGGCCCCAAACCAATTAGATGGACCTCGTTCAACTTTGACGTCACATGGGTCGGGTCTAAATGAAAAATTGGACTCAAAATTGAAAGTCAGTTTAATCTAGATTTTGTAATTTTTGACTCAACCTTGCCATGCCCATATGCCATTGGGGTTTAATTTGGATCAAGAAAAATTTGCCAGACCTGACTCAAATCCGTTTTAACCCAACCAAAAAATCTAAATCATATAATACCCTTTCTCCTTCTCCTCATATATCTTTTCCAATTTGTCGAGTGAACCCGCATCTATATCAATTCCTTTATATTAATCCCAATAACCCCATCCTCTCCCACTTACTCTCATTTAATTATATTAAAGTATTCGATCTTTATTTTGGTGGATAAATAATGATCCCAATATACCGGCTTTAAACTTTAAGAATGATCAGTATCTTCGATCAAATTAATTTTTTTTATGAATAAAATTTCATATTTAAATTTTATTTAGTTATAAAAGTATAGCTAAATATTTGACTAGAAAAATATATCCGACTTGGCTCTGTACCAGTTCAAACCCGAATATTTTGTATTGGATCTAAAATATTTCTCATGGACGATGACCTTCCGAACTCGGTTAGCTAAGGGCTTAGGTCAGACTCGGCCACGAAATTAGATTGGACCAGGACTAAGGAATGCTCCAGTCCGACTAACTCATTTACAGCACTGGAGCTATTTGATATGTGATGTTGAACATGAGGGAACCCGTAAACCGGGACACGCATCCCGGAGAAAAACGAAAAAGAAAACCAATGACGCCCAAAACTCAACCGGTCTGATCCAAAAGCGGAGATCCAAGCCTCAGCTCACGAACCGGAACAAGCCCGATCGCCCCCTGTATCCATCGGGAGGCCCTCTCCCGATGCGGCTCCGGGGTCGTCTATATAAACCCCCCGACTCGTTCCCACGGATAAAGAAAGAAACCCACCCAGGGGCCCTGCTGCCACTGTGGGTGAAAACCTCGCGCTCTCCGGTGTATACGCCCTCTTCCTCCGTTGGCTTCAGGAAAAAAATGGCGAAGCCTCGGAAACAGAAGAACGAGGAGCAGAAGACCGAGAGCTCGGGAGGGGTCGTCCTCCACCAGAAGCTCTGCCTCTCGATCGACATGGAGGAGCGAAGGATCTGCGGGTAGGGCTACCACTCCACCCTCTCCTCTCTTTCCTTTTCGTCCCTTCTCGCCCTCATAGCGATCGCGGCAGTTCTGGAGGATGGAAATCTTCATCCCTTTCGACCTTTCGTTCCTTAGGGTTTCCGGTGCTGCTTACTCTGGTTGCTAGGTTAGGCTGTGCGAAAAATTGATGTCGAGGGTTCCGTGGTACTTCTCAATTCTCAATTCGGTGCCTGTCGCTGTTAGTGTGTGCTTTTGCTGGTCTATTTTCCCGGTACTTTCTGTTTATTTAGTTCCTTTGAGGCTCCGGCTGAGGTGCGGGCGTTCGAGTGGGAATTAGGTTTCTGGAGTGGTTCTTGAATGCCTTTAATTTGTTCGAGTGACATAATCAAGAGGGTGGCATCAATCTGAATGTATCTATAGAATCTTCAAATTCGTGCATTTGTTAATGTAGTGCATGGCCTTGCTAAAACATCCTGTCTAATCGGCACATTTGCATTATACTGTGTACAAATCTAAATGGATATGTGTGGGTATATGGATATAGCGCTGTAATACACATGAAAGTGGAGTCAAGAAGCTTGCACATAGTATCGAAGTTACCTAAGTGCTCCTTTTTTTGTGACTTTCATTCACTCTAAGGCCGCCTTTGGAAGCAGAATAAAAATTTCAAAATAATTGGGATAAATGGATTAAGTGGAAGGGGAAAAGGGAGGGTTAAATTATTCCACCTTTTCACTGGAGTAAGTTATTCCTGGGTCAAATGGGATAAATGGGTTAGGAGGAGAAAAACTAAAGCATTTATGGCGCACCCCTTTTTTTCTGAGATATTTATTCTTCCCTTCTTATGTGCTCAAATGACTGTTTGGATGAAAAGAGATGGGATAAGTTTACGTTTATTTCTCCTTATTCTACCTCCAAATGCAGCGTAAGGTATGGAGGGATAAATTTGTAATATCTTGGTGCATTAGATTTTTGGAATTACCCTTTTTATGTTAATGCGAAATGGAGTAAAAAAATTGCATATTCTTAATTTTGTTGCAGTGTCCAAACCTATCTGATGCACCCCTTCTATATTATGACCTTGACTATATATGCACGCATGCACGCATGCATGTACGTGGTGTAAAAATCTAATGCAAGAGTTTAATAGAGAAGTCACATATGCATGTTTTATCCTTAAACACACCCTTAAGGGATTATCCTACAACATACAAACGATGGTATGAAAGTTCAGTTTCTGTCAGGTATGTCGATTTTCAATTTCGGAAACTTTGGTGGTTTTGGAGGTTAGGGTCCTAGTTTTGGAATTTTGGTCAAAATATAAAGAAAGGAAATAAAAGCAAAGAAATGCCATCATGTGGCATTTTAGAGTATATTATGTTATATAGGTTCTTCATTTGTGTACTTCCAACAATTTAATGTTGAAGTTATTGTAGCATACATGTGAAATTCATAAAGTATAACGATGCTTTGTATTGTAAACATATACATGTACATGTACTTATTATTTAATATCGGCTGTTTGAAAATTCATTATATTTAGCAACTAAGATGCTTTTTAGGGCCTAGTACATTCGAATTTTTTCCTCATTTTTAAGATTCACAGATATATTGAATTCAGGCTTTGCTTTTTTATATATTTGAGGTTAGGAGCTATTTAATCAAATGCATGTAGTTATGGATATCTTATAAAATGATGCTGTTTTTGTGGAATATATTGTATCGAGTTGTTTACAGCAGTCTTTATAAAGTATTGTAATAGGCGACATTTCAGACGCCTCAGCGTGTCAAGCATTTCGTTTATTACGTATACCTCTTACTAATTAAAGAAAAAGAAATGAAAACCATTGACAAATGGTAATATATAGCCTATTCATTTAAATAAGTAAAGAAATTGACTACAATATGGTAGCAAACAATACAACAAAGCTTTTAAAAAGCATCTATGGCTAGTTTTGGTTAGGCTCGTCCAAGATTAATGAAAACCAGCAAAACTCGACAGTATTGCTGAAAATGACAGAAAAGGTTTCGGTTTAGGTTCGGTCTTGGTGAAAACTGGTCCTTTTTGGCTGAAATGGATTGGTTTCAGCCATGGTTCGCCAGGTTCAGGCCGGTACGGGGCGTACCGTACCGTATCGGTTCGGTACTGGTATCTGGTACGGATGGCATACCAATACTTGGTACGCCAAAAAAACTTCGTACCATACCATACCAATACTGTGCTAGTGTGGCACTGGTACGCGGGACATTACGAACATGTCTACATATTTAACTTTTTTTTGTCATTGCTTTGTTATAGCAAAGGTTTCTAAGCTCATGTAAACTTGCCACATTTATGTACAGCTACTTCTAACTTTTGTATCTCTTTTCTTGATTTTAATAGCAAAGAATTGTATACTCAGATTTATGAGTTTCTGTCTTTTGGATGTCCTTAATCACAATTGTTGGTGAAACAGAGTCTGGAAATCTGAACCCAAATTGTTGGGACAAGGCTAGGTTACTTTGGCCATGGCTATTTAGGGGCATATGTCAGGCATAACGTCACTTCTTGTTTAGGTTGTTAGAAAGACAAGCTTTTCAAGAAACTTTGCAACAGATAACTGGCAATTTGCTCTTTGTATCTGAACGAACTTTTCTTTGTTCTTTTTTGATGGTTGTGTGCCTTTTGGATTTTACTGTCAAGCTCACACTAGTTGTTTGCACACGATCATGTTGGTATAAACCTCTGGATTAGTTGTTTAAAACCTAACATTTTATTTTTTCCCTCTTCGTTCATTTTAAGGTACACTGAGCTGAAATTAGTGGTCCCAGAGAGTGGTTATGTGGCTTTGTATGCTGATAATATGAACATTAAGAGTGTAACTGTAGATGGGGAACTAGCTGAGTTTGAATATTCCCCACATTATCAAATTGTCGAGGATGAGAAGAGATTCTGTTCAGTATCATGCCCCAAGTCAGCTGCTGACATTGCTTGCTCAATATACTCCTCTTCTCTGGATAGAGAAATGGTTCCCAATTTACTCATTACATGCCATAGATCAGCAAAATCGATAAATGAACAACAGGATCAAGAGAATGGGAGGAATCTAGTGCAAAAATCAAGTGGAGAGCAAGTTGCTAATGGTTACAATGGTCATCCAGTGGACAAGGTGAGACAACTAGATACCACACATTTCTCTCATTAAGATTCATACGAAGTCCTTGATTTTATATGTGTTAGTTATGTCAAGAGGTTCATATTATAGTATTCCGATGTTGGTTTATTTTGGCTACAGAATTTGAAATTGGTTCGCATTGACTATTGGGTAAAGAGGGCAGAAACTGGCATCCATTTCATGGATAATTTGCTGCATACTAATAATCAGATCAGGCGTGCACACTGCTGGTTCCCATGTAAGGACAGTATTCTACAACGCTGCTCGTAAGTTAAATTTTCTCTGTCAGTAATTATTTTGTGTTCACTCCTAATCCATTTGCAGTGTTTTTTGATATCGTAGAGTTCTGATATTCATTTTAATAATTCATTTTTTTTGCCAGCTTTGATCTGGAGTTCACAGTTAACTCTAATTTCGTGGCTGTCAGCAATGGGAACCTGCTATATCAGGTATACTTTTTTTTTTTCCATTTGAACTTTGAGTGTATGGATACAATGCAGCAGACAGCGTTGTTTTTTTTGCCATTATTGAAATTGCAGCCAATAATTTTGTACTTCTTTGCTAGCAAGGATTCTGTATACCATATTGGAGGTTTCTAATGCTTTGTTATTATATCCATGAGCTCTAGCATATAGAGCATAGATTTTTTTTGTTGCAATTGTATGTTCTGGGAGGGTTTTGGAGACTCCAATTTTTTTCCATATTTTATTGACAAAAATTCATTGAAAAGGTGATTGATGGTACCCAGGATTCTTGGGACGGCAGCTGGCTCTTTTGTTGCCTTCAAGTTATGTACCCCTACCATGCATAGGATATCATATAGATAAGGATGCTAGAAATCCAAACTTCCCTTTCAAATCTTATCTTTTAGTCAGTAATCTAATGGTATGATGGTTCTGTATGGGAAGGCATGAACATGAACATTCAAAGAATATGGGGCGGTAAAATTAGATTTTCCTGGTCTATTGATCTTTTAAAGTTGAGCATATCACTGTCTCGCAGTTTGTTGAAAGTACAAAACAGAATATGATATATACTTTTGGACTGTAAGGTGTTTGAATCATGGCTCGTAGCTTTTTCTAGAATAAGTTTTAAGTCTAATTGTTAGTTACATCCAGGTCGATTTTAATTATCTTTGAAAGTATATTTTGAAAGAATTGGATGAGGAGATATCACTTGTAAAGTTATTTACATAAATTTCTACAGATCTATTTCTACTGTACATATATATATATATATATATATATATATATATATATATAGTTGAAAATTAATTGATTTGCAAAATATAAATCGCACAATGTCTGGCTTTCCTTTTATTATTCTTTTATCACCACAGGCTTGGGAACTCATGATAAGATCAACTTTCTTCAATAAAATAAAAATCATCAATTCAATTTCTTAAACCCCTATCTGTTAATGAGTCCACCAAAAGCTCACTTTGCTCAGAAAGTTCAAAAGTTTCAGTAGGCTTTCTGTAGGAGTTATCTGTTTTACTTTCTTTACTAATACAACTGCACTTAACTTTAACCATTTACTTTAGATGTTTTTAGAATGTTGTCTTAGTACCAATGCTGAAACAACCTTCTTTTGGCTTTATTTATCTTTTTAGATAAATTCAAAATGAAACATGAACAAGGTTTGCCGTCTCAGTACCGGATTCGGTGCCACACTAGCAATGTATTGATACGATACGGTATGGGATCTTTCGGTGTACCAAGTGTTGGTACGCCATCTGTACCAGATACCAATACCAAATTTGTATGGCATGATATGCCCCGTACCGCTTGATTTGGGCTGGTACAGCAAACCATGCATGAAAACTATTGCCGTATTGGCATTAATTTTGAAGATTCGTTAGTCAGAATTCCATTAGTTAGCTGCTATCAGTACATGGTAGATATATTTCAACATTCATTTTCTTATTTTTATTGCTGATGACAAAAATAACAATTTGTAAATTTCAGCGCAGTTAACAATAAGGATAATATATATGGAATGCTATAGGTGCATATTCCTATCTTGAAGCTCAAACACTGATCGGGAATATCACTGGACCATGAACATGGGTTTCAGACTTTCAGTAGGGTTCCTCCAGAGAAAGATTTTAAAATCTTACCAACTTCAAATGTTTCTTCATTTGAATAGTACTTTTATTCATTTATGATGGTTTTAAAGGGCCTAGGGTATTGTTCACCAAAAAGAAAAGGACTCATGGTATTAACTTTATCACATATTGCAAACTTTTCATTGCTTTTCAAACTGTAGCCATTGCTGTAGTTGGTCGTCTGATTTTGATGACTGAAATTATCTTGTTGTTCTAGCTAGTTAATTAAACTAGTGTATCTTAATACCTTGGATGCCCTGAGCAGTTGTTATCACCTAATCTAAACCCAAGATTCGGCGTACTGGTACCGGTCGGCATACCGGTGGCGGCTCGGACCGGTACGAACCGGTCCTATACCGCTCCTGTACTGGGTGCGTACCGGTCCGAACCGGGCCCGTACCGATCCGAGCCGGTTCCGTACCGGTTCTCCAACAATAAACTACTAGTACGGGATTCCACGCTGATCCGGTATCGGTCCCAGGCCGGACCGGTACGTATCGGCTCGTACCGGCCGGTACGGACCGGTATGGCAGACCATGCCTAATTATATGAAGAACCAATGCATTTATGTGTCCTTGAAAATTCTCGATACTGCTGTCTGGAGAGTTCAACTGGTTAATAGTGAAGATTGGACAGAATGTGCTTTTTTATTCATATGCATGCTGTACTTCTATTTATTTTTCTTTGGATCTTTGAAGATTTTTGTTAAAAATTCTCTTTCTTCTTCAACTGTTAACAACCTCTTGCAGGTTTTAACCAATGATGATCCACCCCGCAAGACATATGTATATAAGCTAAGCACTCCAGTGAGTGCTGGGTGGATATCCTTGGCTGTTGCTCCATTTGAAATTCTTCCAGACATTCATAATGGCATTATCTCGCACATGTGTTTGTCTCCAAATTTTTTGAAGCTTCAGAATACAGTTGGTTTTTTCCATAGTGCATTTAGGTATGCCTTTCAAATTGTCAATATGTTATCAATTGTTATTTTTGCAAATTTTGTAGTTTATTTGGTCTTTTATTGCTAGCCTATTGTTTTGTTTCTTGATATATCTATGCCTAATTTATCTGTTTGTTCTACAGCTATTATGAAGATTACCTTTCCACATCGTTTCCATTTGGTTCTTACAAACAGATCTTCATTCCTCCGGAGATGACAATAACTTCGATGAGTTTGGGAGCCTCCATGTGTATCTTCAGCTCTCATCTATTGTTTGATGATAAGGTTATAGATCAGGTATGCTTTTCCCTTGTATTCACATCATGCGAATCCGATTAGTTTTTTCATATGCACTGTGTTATATTACTTGTGTTCGATCTTTGAATAATTTGGGAGTCTTTTTTCCATTATTACTGTTGTAAATTAATAGTAATCATGCCTTTCTTTTGTACTATTGCTTTGTGAGTGTTCCACAACTCGCCTTCCTCTCTCCCTCTCTCTCTCTCTCTCTCTCTCTCTCTCTCTCTGATTTGAATGCTTTGATGCCAGATTTTTGATAATGTACCTCATTCATTTTGATACCTTTTAAACCCTTTGAGTTTGGTCCCATTTATTTACCCATTCTAACTCTACTTTGAAACCTAGTTCTAGATCCACCTTGTCATCTGTTTTATCGACCAATTTGTTTTTAATATTGATTATTAAAGATCTGATAAGACTTTCTGCATTTTGAAATCAAGTTAGCATCAAACTGCTCTATATTCCCCGCAATGGAGCTTCATACTTTACTGATTATTTTAACAATGTTCTTTTTCTAGTATAGTTTGCCAATTCAGATACGCAATACAGATTTTGGATAGCAGACTCCTTTTCCCTGTTAACCTCCATCAAACTATATTCTGCAACCCACTTCTTGATGATTATGCACCTCTTCCTATCATATATTTCATGTTTTTTCAATCACGTATGTTTTTCTCAAAGCACAAACTCCAATAGTCTTGCAAACCAATACCATTTTTCTTAGATGCTTTGTGGGTGAACATGCATCCTAGATTATGTGAAATAACTTTGTCCTCATTTCGGCAGCCAATCCACTTGTCAAGGCTAGCAAGGAAAAGCATGTATTGATTTCAAAAAAAGCCAAGAAATCTTATATTCTCTCAGTGCAGTACAAGTAGAATATTGAAGATATGGGAATTTCTTTTCATAAGTATATTTAGTTTTTGTATTGCAGATAAAGCTTCCTTGCATTGCTGATAACTCTCTTGAATTGGAGTTGGTGTGGCATGACCCGAAATTTGGACATGCTAACCTCGAGGCATTACCATCATAATTGATCCACATATCATTTAACATCCTCAAAATAAAATAGTATAACTCAACTCAACTCAACTAATCCTTAATCCCTAACTAGTTGTAGTTGGCTACATGAATCCTTTTTCTCCATTCCGCTTTGTTTAGTGCCGTACTTTCCTAAAGATATTGTAGTACCAAGTCCTTCCTTACTACTTCACTCCACATAATTTTTGGTTTACCTCTACCTCTCTTTCTTTCTACATGTATCAAAATATATTATAAACCAAAATATGATGGGTTAATGCCTAATCAATATGTATTATAAACTGTAGCTTGTGTAAATAGACGTTTGCTTACAAACTGGAACATATCTACCTATACACAATACTATACCTCCAATGATATCAGTCCTCTAAGCATTGGTGCAAATTCATTGTCATGGTGATTTTGGACACCAAGAGCTTCATATATGCAAGATATATTAATTACATGAAAATTATTTCCTTTGATTATCTTTGCATATTTTTTAGCATATATACTGTCAATATTGTTTATCATTCTACATGGTGCATGCAATTCAGTTGGTCATTTTGGATCTAATTGAGACTAGCATGATGCAAAAAACTTAATTCTTTGCTTATATGTACTGATGGTGTGACAACTTCAGTATACATTGTCAAACCATCGATTTCATAATCGATTTCATACTCTTGATTTTATGTTTATATAAGTTTTTAATGCCTCTTGTGACATGTTCTCATGCAACTGCATTTCTCAAATATACCAACTAGACAATTGGCACTAGAATCAAACTTGCTTATGCCCTTGCAAGACAATGGTTTGGAGTATACATTACCGCAGAGGAGCCGAATGATGGTAAGTTTTACAGGAGGGTTTGAATTTACATTTCTGCAGTTTGAAGTATAAAAAATTGAGAAAATGTAGTTATGCGTTGTTTGCAGAATGGTTATTAGATGGCTTAGCTGGTTTTCTTACTGATACCTTTATTAAGCGGTTTCTTGGAAACAATGAGGCACGCTACCAGCGTTACAAGGTAATTGCATTGTTCTTCCATAATTTTTTTCCCACTTTTTTTTTTATATAAACTGTATGATCCATTTTATGGATGTTTTACCTGAGTATTATGATTCATCAATTTAATCAGAATGTGCTATGACTAATTCTACAACAATTTTTGATGTTGATGAAATTTAGTAGGATATTTAGTTGGAGAATCAATGTGATTTAACATAAATGTAAAGTTTTATCCACATTTTATTACACAAACTTCCAAATAAGGTTCGTCGTACTGGTGTGTACTGCTTGTACTAGGTGTATTGTACTATACTGGTACTGAACTGCCACTCGATATAGGGGGTGGACGTCTTGGCACGTCGAGTTGACACCTGTAATGAGCGTATCGAGTATCGACTGTATACCAACATCTTACGGGTATGGTGTCCGGTACCAAGATGGTGAACTTTGCCTTCGGATCTAACATGAATCGTTTAAAGTGTACAAGTTTACTGGCAAGAATCAATAATATGCAAAGAGAAATTGGAGTTGAATGTATCTAGATGGATTTTGTAATTATTTTTCTATATCAGCATTACGTAAGTATGCATCTTTAGTTATTGAAAGTTGTAACTGCAATGATTGGAAAATTACATAACAGTTTTTCTCTTAGGAAATAAATGAAGTTTTTTTTTGTTTTAATCTCAAACTAAGCTTATTGACATAATCTATTATCTCTTGAATAATGAAGTAATTTCAGTCAATCACTTAATCTCAGTCAATATAATTCTATTCAATTTCTTTTTTTTTTTGTGAACATAAGAAGTCAAAGGTAAAAAGACTTGGCTTGGCTATGCTGGATGATTCTTGGATTCGGCTGCTTCAGCAATTTTGCTAGTGTTATGAAATTATAGAAAACAAAACCAAATGATTAGGTCAATAAAATCTATATCAGACATCATTACAGAGTATTTTTTGGTAATTCTGGTTTAGAAAACCATGTTTCCTGTCATTGTAGTAATATATCAGTCTGTTATTTGATAACAATATAAAACATGAGAATGTAGATGTCTATAGAAGTATGAGCCTGTGAGATATGAGCTATAAATCATGTTTATAGAAGACAAATAAAAGGCTTTAGAAATATTTTACATGAAAAATTGCAAGATTTAATTCTGAACGATCTCTTAAAACCCCATATTAACTGAAAATTTGAAAAAAAATCCTCTATCTTCTTGTAACCCAAATGGTTTCACTTATTGAAAACCTGTAAAATCTGTGTTTAGTCTTTAAATATAAATATATATATATATATATATATACACTAATTTGAAAGATGTGGAGATGACCAAAAGATGGCACCAATTTACCAAGTATATAATGTATACTAAATATGGCAACTTTTGATGTGACCTATGAAAATTTGAATTAATCCAAATGATGGATCAGTTCAACAAAAACTAGAATGTCTTGGATATAGCTGATCATGGGCCTGGCTTGGGTACAGAAAATATCAAATTTTACATAGGCCCGTCCTGAAGTCCGATTAAAAATGAATAGAGTTTAGGCCCGAGGTCCGGCCCATGATCATCTCTAGTCTTGGACGAACTATTTGATTGGCCTAAAATTTAAATGAGGGACAAGTACATATATTGTTGATTGCTATGTATTATCAATTAAATAATTAACTTGTTCGGTTGCTTTTGGCTCCACATAAGACTGTGTTACTACTTACTAAGAAGATTGGTCTATCTTGCTCGTGGCAAAAAGAATCATTTTTGCCCTCTGATGATCTTTTGTCATTTACCAATAATTTCTACCTTTGCTTTGGATCTCTCTCTCTCTCTCTCTCTCTCTTGTGGGGGGAGAGAGAGTGGGGGGGGGGGGGGGCGGTTGTGTGTGGAAGGCAATATACTTCGTCTCACTTCAGCACATAGTTGGGTTTTGAGCAAGTGCAATAGCTCCTACTATGGTAGCGCGATTAAGAGCACTGATTACTCAAATAATTAAAGTTGAAGAGAATTCACTTTTACTTTCTTAAGTTTTATTAACAGGCTGTAGAGTGTAAACTTTACCCTATCCAGAGAGAGATATTTTATGAACATGCCTTTTAAGTATGTTATGTGTAATTTTGATGTACGTGTGTACATTGTAAGATGATCAATCAATGTTAAAATTGTTGAGGTTTAGAATTTGTCAGTATATAAATTGGTTACTTTTCCTGATTACCAGTTATGGAACAAAATACTATACTCTTTCTTGTTTCTTTTCATACACATACATGTATACATTATATCAATAATGCATACATACATGTAATATATAAATGTGTACATGTATATGGGAGTATGTAATGTATTCATAAACATGCGTATACAATTTACCTCTTAGCCATATGTTTCAGTGTAATTTGCAAGTAACATTGTAGAATTTATTTTATTTTATTTTATTTTTCCAAATTTCAGATTGTAACATATACATGCATCAAATGAATCTTGCACATGCTCTTTTCTTTTCTTTTCTTGTTCTTTTTTTAGGTATTACCATCAACTATTCAAATGCTCAATATAAAATTTGTATCAGTTATCCGTTATTAATTTTATTGATAACTTCTTTTGACATAGGCCAATTGTGCTGTTTGCAAAGTTGATGTTACTAGTGCAACTGCCTTAAGCTCTCCTGCTGCTTCAAGTGATCTCTATGGAACTCAAACCATTGGTTTGTACGGAAAGATCCGTACTTGGAAAGCTGTAAGTTGACAGTACATTAGGCTGTTCAATGTACTATATTTGAAGTTTAGTCATGCCTCTATTTGCGGTTTCTTATTGCAGACGGCGGTTCTTCAAATGTTAGAGAAGCAAATGGGTCCAGACTCTTTTCGTAAGGTGGGGTTCTATGATCCAATCTTGTCGTATTTTGCTTCTATTGTTCAATGATATTCCAATTTCATGCATGGTGCACTATGTCGAGGCTCGCTAATCTTTGTTTTCTTTGCTAATGTTGCATAGAAACAGTTTTCCTACTTAGTTTCAGGTAGGTACTATATCTTTTGCTTGTTTCTGCTAAGCTTCCAGTAAACTCACTATAACAGAAAAGGTCCGTAGTAGCGGTCAAAACCTGGCAAAAAATATAGCAAATCATTGGTAAAACCTATACCAATAGTTGGTAAACTGTGGCAATAGGTGGCGTTGCTAGAAGTTATTGTCGCAGTTTAGGTAACTATTGGTATGAGCAACTTTGTGACAACGGTCTTAAGTCATTCTATAGCGATGGTTTGTACCATTGATATAATTAGGTAATGGAGAAGAAATATTTTTGGGAAAAATTCTTATATATACACCTATTAGAAGGTATCGAGCCTTGTATACTTGTTCAAAACTTGTTCACAGCATAAAATATGCTCATTTCAAATATATTACTGCATTTCATATTTTAATAATTAATTATTTTCATTAAAAAATCAATCCTCTTCTTTTTGACAAAAAAAAGAATAACTTCATTTTATTCTTTATAATATTTTGAAAATCTCTTCATTTAAAATATTTAAATTGTTAATAGTTTCACTATATTTCTATAATCATATTTTTCCCTAAAGTCCTTTAAAAGTAGATAATTCATGATTCTTTTTTGTCGTGCTATAATTGAAATCTGGCATACTTTAATACTTTATAAGTTTATATTATGTATTTCATTTAAGTAGTTTTAATTTTTTATATATTTTTAATACAAATCAGGTTGGATTAGTGAACCAAATCTTTGGTTAAATCGATCTCCATGTAAGTTTTTTTTAATAATCTCATTTTAGGCTATTACTTAGTTACGGTGCATTGCTTGCAATATTGATAGTGGCTTCCATACTGAAAATTATTTTTCTCTAATTGTCAAAATGACTTGAGTCATGTAACTTGTTCATTATAGATTGGGTCAAATCAAGTTGAAAATAACATATTTAACCTATCAAAAAATTCTAGGTAAAAACATGATACATAATCATTTTCATTAAATTTATGCCCCCTCTTTATCAATAAATTATTTGTAATACACCTCTAATTAATTAATAATCACTAATGTGCATAAAATTATTACAACATATATTAAAATTCCCAAGCCAAACCCGATTGGCACTACTGCAAGTATTTACCTAACTTGACTGGTCATGTAACCTGTCTAGAGCCAAATGAAGTTGAAAATAGCATATTTAACCCATTCGAAAATGTTAAGTACAAATAGAACATATAATAGTCTATATATGTAGTTGCAATCTTATTACTCCTAACATTTATTAGATATATGTAATTTCTATTTCTAAAAAAATTCAAATGCATAGTTAGTGATGTAATATTATTGTCATAAAAAATACAATCAATTTGCAACGATACTAACTTGTCTCAAAAATAAACTATAAATAATTAGCAATGAAAACTACTAGTTATACAATGATGTATAGGTGGCAAAATTTATTTCATCAACAAATAGTCAGTATTATGCAACAAAACTATAAATATTGCCAAATAAGTTCTATTTATTCAGAAATTATTGTCCTTACAAGGTACCGCCCTAACACAAAAATTTAGCAACATCCATAAATAACCTTTACAATGTTATAGACCTTTTGCGATAATTTTTAAAACTGTTACTATAGAATGTAATTTCTTGTAGTGGTTATAAAGTACCATTGCTATTTAATAACTTTTAGTAACACTCTTTCATCAACATTTCTTAAAACCATTACTAGTTAGCACTTATAAAATTGTGTCGCTATAGACTTGGTTTGTTTTAGTGATTTGAGCCTTTTTGGGGTTAGCGATTCTTTGCACGAGTTTAGGAATCGTTTATTAATGCAATTGATGCACATAACTTGATCTTGTAAAACTTCATACTTATAATTATATGCTAAATTACCTAGATATAATATATGCCATGCAGTCTTTTTGGTATGATATATGTATAATTGGTCTTTTTTTTGCAGATTAGATACACAACAGACTGGGCCTAAATTTGGTTCAAGTCTCTAAAAGAACTAGATCTGTATTTGACCCACTGAAACCTGCCATACCTGGTTAATTTTTGCACGATTAGACCAACTTGGTGGGGTTTGGTGACCTGGGATCAGCCTTTTTCTTAAAAGTTACCTTATAGAATAAGTCACCAGTTTTCGCATGACCCATCTTGGAACTACTGCGAACGGCTGAAATCTCTTAAATGCTGAGACAGTTGCCAACATATATTTGGTATCATAACAAAATGTATAGTTGTTTTCCACATATCTATATCTATATATTTTATTTTAATTTTATCATTTAATGTGCTCTTGGCCCAACTGCTTGACCCAACAGCTGGACTGGTGACTCTGCCCCCTGACTAGTTTAATATCTGGTTCAGTTTTTAGTTTTTTTTTTTTTGGATGTATGTGTGCTTGATATATATATTTATATGTATATGTAGAAAATCCACTAGACTTCCTATTCTCTAATCAGCATACTTAATTTTATTGGACCCCTTACTGTAATGTACTCCTCCATCTCTGCTAATCTTTTGTGAACATAAGATTTTCTCTAATATACACACATATGCATGCATGCATGTACATGTGTGTACACACATACGTACATATGTAGAAAATCCACTGAGATTTCTTATTCTCGACATCAGTACACTTAATTTTTTTTGGACCCCTTCCTCCAATGGACTCATCCCTCTCCACCAACCAATCATGAACATTAGATTTAATCTTCCAGAACTTTCAGGATTCTTTTTAGGGTTATGAATTCCTCTTGGCTTCCATGCACATTCCAATCGCTGCGTGTGATGGGATCCTTAAGAGCACGGAAACATTCCAGTTATGTTTGGGCTCGCCCGAGCCCACTTATGTCCACTTGGACTGCAGGGGACTCCCACAACAAAACTATGTTATGACATCCACCGTGATCTCATCTTGATGAAGCAATGCGAGGCTGTTAGTGTCTCTCTCTCTCAAACTCTACGCATACAGAATTTGTCTACTTCTTCTATTTTGAAGTAATGTACTTAGAATTTTCATGTCCCCATCCTGCTAGCAACACAAAATAATGGAAAAACATGGTCCTTCTTTCTCTCCCATTATCTTCTATTAACTAATATAATGTTCTTTGCACCCTGTTATTCCTGGTGAGGTATCCTTATGGTGTGCTGTTTTTATTATTTTGCTGTTTCTGTAAGAGTAAAGATTTCTTATTATTGATTATGCTGAAATGATTTAAAATTCTAACCATAATTCTGGTGCTAATCAGAAAGTACAATTTGTAAATATTTAAATTTTGGTCTCTAATTGTTGCATATATGAGTATTTTTGGTATGCAGCGTATGGAGCCATGGACTATATCTTAAGATTGAAACTGTAAATCAAGAAATTGAAATTGTTAGTTTGATAGTTTTTAAGACATTATTAGGAATGTTAATATTGGTTAGGCAAAACTATGAAATTATTAAATGATGATAACCAAGTTGAAAACAGTCAAACGGAAACTCTGCTTCTTATGATTAGACACACACACATATATTCATTTTACATTACTATTCTAGCAGGATTCAAGTTCCAATCCTGTTCTCATCACTGGGTTTGAATCAAGGGCATCAGTAGGGTGAGATCAAGCAAAGTTGTGTCATGTTTAAGCATGGTCAAACCTGATTTGGTTTCTCCTCTTTGTTTTAATTGGTATTGATGCTAAGCTTGGATTGACCATCTTTATCATGGTGGGCATCATTTGGGATTGCTATAAAGGTTATCATTCTACTTAGGTGATATAGTTCTTTTTCTTTTGGCACCCTTGATTTCTCTATCTTGAAGTAGGTGTAGAGAGAGAGAAGCTCTAGGGACAACCAGTTCCACTTGGTCCCTGGCCTCCATGGCCAGGGTGCAATTGTGCAATTGTATTAAACTCTCCTTTCAGAGGTGCCATGTTTTTAGCCTCTAGGCCATGCATAGCGAGGTTAAGTAGTTAGCCATTGTCCTTGTGCTCCTATCTACATCATCGGCCTTCTTCAACTCCAACAATTTGTTGATCTATACAGTTGTCCCTTGTTGATTTCTGTTTAAGACCCTTCAAGCCCCAGAGTAGAAGGCGAAGTGGCTCTATGGAGCTATGCTTGAGGAAATGCTTGTGGCATGACTTGATTGGATTGTATGTGAGCCTCAGGGTGATTCAACATCCAGATTTCAGACTGTGGAATGTTTGTTGCAATAGTGGCATTCTTGTTGGGTACTTTCTTTGCTGTCTCCAGAACTAGCATGACTCAAATTTTTATTTTGTTTTTTAGTTTTGCTCTTATCTTTTGGCCTTGGACTTGTATTGAGAGCCAGATTAGTAAGGATGCTGTTGCCCTGTATGGACTGGACTGTGCGGTCGTGAGGGTATCCTTCACCGGCGAGTTGGCCCAATGAGGCTGAGGTGGCGAAGGAAGTCTGTGGGCTGTGCTGCATGGCCTGTTCTGGTCATTTCTTTACAGGCGAAATAGTTCTTTCTTTCTTTCTTTTTTTTAAGTATTCCTAATGTCTCTAAAATTTATTAGATGGACTCTACATGAGCCTCATTCATCAAATATAACCTTTCTATCAGCAGGCCACTTGCGGACTGTTCCTTTCTTTGTCGTCAGTTCAAGTGACTGCCCATCCTATTGTGAAAAGAGACACATCGACTATATTCAGTCCATGCACCCTATCTTTATCTTCTTTCTCCTTCTCTCTCTTTCTTCACCATCTTCCATCTTTTCTGAGTCTTTGGTTTATTTTATTAAATTACATATTTCATCGACTTAATTGTTGTTTCATAAATCTTTCTAGCCCTACTGTTGAAAGGCTCATATTTGTCCCTTTAAGGGACCAAACATATAGTCACTTCCCTTCATCAGATCTTGAATCTTTATGGAAAAACCTGACCACCTAACAACAATTTTCAATATTTCACTTGTGATTCATTCTACAATTTAAGCATTAAAGATGAAAATTATGCAACGAAAGCCATTGGTTTGTTCTTCTAGTAATCAATCTCATCTAGCAACTTATAATGGAGTCATTTACATATTTATGGCTTTTTGAAGTGGTGAACTTTTATTGTTGTTTGATACTTGTGATAATTCTGTTTCTTGTTTTATTAAATGATATATGAAAAATTGATTGATGACTTCTTCTAATCCAACTATATTTTTTTGGAGAAAATCTAATTCATCTATATTAAATTAGAGAATTGCAAATTATGTTATTTGGGACTTCAAAATTTTTATTTTGCTTCCATTATACATAGTGAATACTTGTTAATTATTTTTAATTTTCTGAATGCTTCCTGATTCATCTGCATGGTTGTTTCAGATTCTGCAGCACATAGTTTGTAGGGCTCGTGATTCAACTCGCTACATGAGAATGCTTAGTACCAAAGAGGTTAGCATGATCTAGTTCTTACTTTTGGGATTAGATTTTAATCAAATATCATTTCCATAATCTGGTCAGATGGTCTTGATATTTGCCATTTATATGCCCATTCATATGCCTGTCATGTTGCATGACATTGGGCATTATAATTATTTTCCGGTGACAGAATTTCTGTAATTAACAAAGCCACCATTCATGAGAATATGCATCATGCTCTATATTTTTACTTTATAGTGGACTAGTTTTTTCTATTAATTATCTTTTATTGCTCAGTTTGAAACTGACAAATCCATGGGCCAAACTGACAGAAACCAGCAGAAACCTGAAATCTGGTTTTAGATTATTATTATCCAGCTTAAGCTGGGAGTTTTTTTTTTGTTTTTGCTCAAACTTGCAACTTTGAAAATTTTAGTCTGTCTATACCTGAAATGCTCAGCCATTACTGAAAGTATAGAATTTAATGTGATTGAGCATCGAAGGGTGCTAGTTCTTTCATGATTTGTTCCTATTGGGAGATTTGACTGAAATTTTCTTATGTCCAATTGCTAATTTTAAACCAAAACTGGTGTTTATTCTGAGATTCTTCTCTTAATGCTTTTTTTCAAGTATTTACATCATGAAAAGTGTTAGCTGTAAATTTCACTGTTTTGTGTTCATTTTTTATTGTAAAAAATGCATCGTAGGGATGCCAGATAAAATGGATTCATCTTACATAAATCCCACTTAATGCGCACATACTTGAGAACGCAACAATCTCCATGGGTGGCCATGGCAATAAGAATTTTTCGTTATCCAACTTCTATTGACATCAAACATTTGAAGTAAAATCATTGTATTATAAGTGAGAACTCCTAAGTGTGTTGTTGGGAAAAATGCTTGATGCCCCTGAGCATATTATGCTGAGTTGTTCAGCATCTGTAAAGGTAGACCCAAAGATGATGATGTCCCTGATCAAGTGTAGACCATTCGCAATGCAGGTGAACTTAGAATGATCATATGAGTGCTTCTGAACTTTGTCCAATTACAGCAACAGTTAGACTTAAATCCTCTTGCGAGTTTTTAAGGGAGCCATGGGTATTGATATACCTCACGATGGGTAACAAATAGCCTTATGGACTGAAAATTGGTCATCTGTAAACATGTTGTCCTGAAGATATTGATAGAATAAACACAATGAGGGAATTATATAAGCCCTTGGTGAGACGAACAGCAAGTAACAAAACAATGATAGCAATGTTGACTGATGGAACAAGAAGGATGAAGAAGAAAAAAGGAAAAAAGAGTGGGGTGTTGTGCCACTCAGCCTATGTAGGAGGCTGAACCCTTATCTTTTTTTTTTTTTGATATTAATCTTATGTGAATTGCTTGAATGTCTACTGGTGAATGAAAGTAAGAGCGACTAGATCATGCATCAAAATATTCATGATTAAGCTTGGTACTATTTTTTATTTTGATAATTCCTTCTTATTTATTTAATACTATTTTTAGATTGCAGCTCACAGTATGACACTGTCGTATTGATGTTCTTACCTGATAATTACCATACAAAATGTTCTTTTGTTGAAGTTGCTGAAGGAATTGTGCTATTTTTTATTATTATTTTCTAGAGTGCAGTATTGTGCTATTTATTTATTATTATTTTCTGGAGTGCAGTTCAGGCACCTTGCCAATAAGGTTGGCAATCTAGAGCGTCCATTCCTAAAAGAATTTTTTCCTCGATGGGTTGAATCTTGTGGATGTCCTGTTATGAGGTATCACAGTCTTCAGTGTCCCTCTCCCCCCCCTCCCCATGGCACTTTTCTTTCCCTTCTTTACTAGTGCCTATTACGTATTTATCCTTTCCAATTTTCTCCTTTTAAGGATGGGACTATCCTATAACAAACGAAGAAATATGATCGAATTGGCTGTTATGCGAGGTTGCACGGAAAAAACACGTTGTGTTTCTGGTGGCAATCCTGATAGTGAAATTCGAGAAGGTGAAACTGGTTGGCCAGGAATGATGAGCATCCGTGTTCATGAACTTGATGGCATGTATGACCATCCAGTTCTGCCAATGGCTGGGGAGAGCTGGCAACTGCTGGAGATACAGTGCCATTCTAAACTAGCTGCAAAACGGTTTCAGAAGCAAAAAAAAGGTTCTAAACCTGATGGCTCTGATGACAATGTAGATGCTGTGTCAACTCAAGATATGCGCACTGGGTCTGTTCCCTAGTTACCAAGTGCTCTTTCATTCTGTCTAACCAAAGAATTTTTTAGATATTCTTGAAATTATGATGAAACTTTCTTTTCATTTGCAGCATGGATTCACCGTTGTTGTGGATTAGAGTGGATCCTGAAATGGAGTACCTTGCCGAAATTCATTTTCACCAACCTGTTCAGATGTGGGTAAGAACAAAAGCTTTTCTAGCCAGGATAATTCAAGATTTTATTTTTCTCCCTTTGATTTTATTCTCTCTACCAACTAAGAGTGCTATCATGCTGTTGTATTTTTTGTGCAGCATCTTAAACAGTAGAATATTATTAAATATGCTAGCCTTTCTATTTGGAGATGTTTTGACATTTGTCTAGTAATATAAGTAGGATATCCTAAACAATAGTAAAAAGTGAAGTGATTCATTCAGTATTTCGTTCCGAACTTCTGATATCCTCTTGATAGCTAGAGTACATTTCTAGTGCAGAATTCATTTAATTAGTGAAGGTATTCTTGAAAGAGCTGGTCTGACATTAAAATCACAATGCAAGAATTTACTATAGTATTAACTCCATTACACGACTAAACCATGCTACTATGTCATGCTGCAATATTATCTATTGTAGTCTCCTGGAGAATATTGCCATGTTAGAAGATTTGTTGAACTATACAGCTTTTACATGTCATCTCCAGGAAAATAAATTTTGTTTTGCGGCAACTAATTGTTGTTATTCAAAAAATGAATTTTATCTTTTTTCCTAGTAGCTTGTCGAACGATTTTATGTCAGCTGGCCTTTTACTTGGTCATGGATTGTCTGCGTAGTGTCTTTGACAGTTTGACTCGTTAGATATTTTTTTTTTTGACATTAGTTTTTTGGCAGACTCTCTGTATATTTCTAGTAGCTTGTGCTTCGTGTATTTCTCAGTTTCTGACCAAAAAGCTTCTAAATTTAGCAGTTTGTCAAATGTATGTTTTCAAGCTATAAACGAGAATAAGACTTTATGTTGGAAATAACTTTGTAGCGATGCTTTGTGTTTGCTTTTGAACTAGCCTTGCTTTTTTCGTCCTTTCTTTTTTCACTAGATATGATTATCACTTATTTGCTTATTTTGTTAGACCTATCATGTTTTGATTATGGTTTTCACTTTTTAGTACCGGACCACACTGGTTCGTACTAGGTGTACCAACTTGTACTAGTAGGGAGCCAATACTTGGTAGGCCCCTCGTGCTGAGTGTTGGTACCAAGAATTGAACTGTGCCCATATTGTACCAATTGGGTATTAGTACAGGTATTGAAACCGGTACTGAAAACCTTGGTTCTGATCAAATTGAAAGATATCAATTTGTCACTCTTCCAATGTCTTATATAGGTTCTAAATTTTAAGTTGCTTTTGCCAGATCAATCAACTAGAGAAAGACAAGGATGTGGTTGCTCAGTCACAAGCAATTTCAATGTTGCAGAAACTACCCCAACTTTCTTTCTCTGTTGTTAATGCTCTTAATAGCTTCCTCAATGATTCAAAGGTTTCCACCCAACATTCAAATTAATAATCATTAATTTACTTGTGCTGCCTTTTACATGGTTAAATACTATTTATGCCAGGCATTTTGGAGAGTCAGAATTGAAGCAGCATATGCGTTGGCGTATACGGCTTCTGAGGTAGCGCTTCATATATTTTAGAATGATCTTACTTATCACATGCTAGGCCTATGTTTAACTTGTGTTTCTTTTGAATTTTGGTTTCTTGACTTGTCTAAGAAAACTTATTTATATGCTTGACCTGGGCTTTCACATCACATGGTAGGTTGAAGTGATTGTGTCATGCAAAAGCATGTGAATTAAATGTACTATTTAGTTGATTAGAAACAAATATTATAAGGTTTTTTTTGGAGAGGAAGGGAGGGGGACCTACTCGCATTATAATTATGCAGGTCCAAGTACATGGGGATGCACCACCTAGTAATCGAATCTAGCTCCTCTGGTCTTTGAGCAGAGGTGTTAGTATGTAAGACATGTTAATATTAAAAAGAGCATATTTTGTTTTTTTCTTATTGTTTTTATGCATAGGACAATCAGAGTTGCTAGAGTAATCAAGGGGTCTATGATTATAGAGTTGTGTCTAGTGTGGTTGTCCCAAGCGGTTATTAAAATTCTTTTTTTTGCATTACTTTAAATTCTATGTAAAATTGTATACATAGATGAAGTATAGTTCATCTGTTTTTCTTGGTAAAATTCTCTTCGTCAAACTTTACCATAATGTATTTAGGGAAGAATTTAAGTTACCATACAATTGCATACAAGGTTTGCCAGACCATTACCGTGGGTCGTAGTGGCCGATGACCAGTTTGCTATGGTACCGGTATGTACTGTACCAATGCAAGGTGTATCGAACTAGGGGAAGGGAGAGGGAGGAAGAGAGAAAGGGTGGGGGAGGGAGAGGGAGGGGCTTATGGAGTGGGGGGAGAGGGAGGAGGAAGAGAGAGAGGGAGGAGATGGAGGAGAGGGAGGAGAAGAGAGAGAGGGGGAGGGATGGAGAGAGGGGCTTACCTCATCGGCGGTGGTAGCTGAAAACCCTAACCCTAATTGTCGATCAAGTTTGGAGATGTCGGCAAGGGTCGCTATGGTGTTGATTGAGGGTGGTGACGTCATCTTCGGCATCGTTCAAGGGTGACGACGTTGTCTTTGATATCGTTCAAGGGCGATGACGTTGTCTTCGGCATTGTTCGAGGGCGATGATGTTGGTTGGCATCGAAGAGGGAGGAGAGAGAGAGGAGAGAGAGAGAGAGAGCAGTCGAAGCCTTCAGCCAGTGGGGGGTTTTTATAAGCCGCACTAGCCTGAACAGCTGAACCACCCCAATTTCTTGTCGGTTTGGCTGGGTACGGGCTAGACCGCCTAGTTTGCGTCGGTTCAGCAAATGCTGATTGCATATGCAATATTGATTAGGATTTAAAAGAATATTACGAGAAGTAACAAAATTACCCCTAGCTGATTAATTACTTTCAGTTATCCGTAAGAGTCTGACATTTATTAATTGCTCCACACAAACACTTTTAACATTGCCTTCATTTTAAGTTTTTCAGTGCTCCATTTCTCCAGGAAACAGATCTGGCTGGCTTACTCTATTTGATTAAATTTTATAAAAGTCGAAGATTTGATGCAGATATTGGATTACCTAGGTAAGGCTCCTTATGTTTCTTATTTCATGTTTGAAGTGTTTGGTAGCATCATGATGGGATAGATACATGTAATGTTTACATGTCACATTTACATTTACAGGCCAAACGACTTCCATGATGTTCCAGAGTACTTTGTTCTTGAGGTAATGCAGTGAGGTAGGAATTGTTAGTATAACATAAAAAGTAGCATGTTGATTGTGGTACATGGCTGTGGTTTCTCATTAACACCTTTTGATTTGACATCCGGAATCGCATCCATAAAATGCTATTGAGGATTGATAGCTTGCGAAAATAATTTTGAGTGTTCCTATGGAATTTTGTTGTGCTTTCTTACTGGCCCTCAGCAATCTTTTGTTTGATCTATAACACTGATGCTGTGGCATGATAACTGCATCATATCCCATGATAGGATGACATATTAATTCCATATTATCGTCATATGAAGGCCATTACCCATTTATGGTCCTGGCAATGTGGGTTCCTACGGACCGGGGATGGACTTAATCTATGGCATTTTTTATACAAAGTGGCTGTCCTAAGATTTGAACCTGTGCCATTGGGCTTCTCAGCCAAATTCTTTTACCATTGCGCCAAGGAATGGCCCCTCCATGTTTTCATCATGTAAGTGTGTCACAGTTAACAATTTTTTTCCTTTGGTCATATTTGTATGTGAGGGCTCGAAATGGGGCCTTCACCTTGGCACTAACTCATCATGGTCAAATGCTAACCGAGCTGATGCAGCATCACACAACGAATTTCCAAAATCCAGAATCCAATATGCTTAGAATCTTTATTCTCAACAAGAAGCCTTCTTGGGTTTCTTTAAACCCTATCTTTTTTTCTCATGTAAAACTTAGAGAAAGAGAGGGGAAAGGGAGAATATATTGAGAGTGAGGAGTGTAAGATGGACAGTGAGAAAGATGAGATGATATGGTTAAGGGGATGCCCTACCCTATCTATTTGCAAGTACAGGGGCACACTCTTATGTGGCTGTTCCTTCTGTAAACTAATTAGAAGGTGGTAAGGCACCTACGCCAGTGGTTGTCTCCCTTTCTCATGATAATTACGAGGGTGGGGCTAGTGGGCACTCCTACTAGAAGTTGCTGGCCCTGTTGTCTCCTGATTATGAGGAGAGGCAGTGTTCCCTGCAAAAACTTTTCCTCTTAATTTTTTCTCACAAACAAGCCTATTAATGGGCCCTAAACAATCTTTTGCTCTAGTGGCATCAAAGGTCCAATTGGCCTAATTCACACCCTCTTCAACCTTCCTTGTGCCAAATAGGTGACTTTGCCTATATGTGGACTCTAGGTCCATCTTTAAGTGCATGCATGGGTTTCAGGACGAGCCAAATCATGTTTTGAGCATTTAAGATTTTGTAGATGGTCTAGTATTGGATTTTGATCAAAGTGCTATTAGGGTGTGCTTGTTTAAGTGTTAGAACCAAGAAGTGTCAGATCCAAAGTTTTACGTTTCAGCTAAAACAATTTCTTTCGGTTGAATGGATCATTTTTGGTCAAGACCAAACCGAAACTGGTCCCCTGTTTTGGGTTTTGATCAGTTTCAGGAGCATCATGTAGATTCAGTGAAAACCAACCAATTTCAGTCCAGTATTTGTGGTCTTGGCCTATTTCAGCTGAAACTAGCCATACGATCCTTTATTGAGTTTATTTTGGTGTCTACAGCTATAGTGTCTTCACTTGTTCATTTATAAATATTGGGCTATATGGTATCATTTCTAATGATTGTCCTTTCTTCGTGAGTCAAAGGCAGAGAAAGATAGTAATTTTAACCCTTGACAAGCTGAGGCCTAGGTTCACCAAACCGGTACTGATACCCATATCGGTTGGCATCCGGTATGGTTCAGTACTAGTTCAAACCAAGTTGAACCGGATAGAACCGTCTGGTTCCTTCTTGTTCTGGCCGGTTTCGGCCCCGTAGGGGCCGGGGCCGTTTTCTAAGGCCTAGCCGACCCGGTCGGGGCCGAAACCATTTTCTAAGGCTGAGCCAACCTGGTCGCTCGGTTCGGGCTGAACTGGCCGGTTCGGCTCGGTTTAGCTTTCCTTGGCTGAGGCATCCGAAAAAAAACCCTATTGAAGTACTTTATAAAGACCAATATGAAACTAGATACAAGCATTGCAGAACAATAACATTTTCTTAAATAAAATAAATGTAACATCAAAGACTGCATGCTTTTGCTTTTTTAGCTGCTTAAATATCAAAATAATGCTCGAATTCAATGAATTTTATTTTGATATTTCAACTGAAGTAAGGCAAATTACACACATTTGTCTACAGTAGGAAATAGTAGTATACTTAATTTTATTCATATGTAATATTAACTTCAATCTTGTAATTGTTGAAACTATTTAAATAAAGGACCTAGGTTACACAAAATGGTCTAAAATGTTGTGTAATAATGCAATATTAACTTCATTTTTGGGGATAGAACTTGAAACTGATACTCCATAGGCATGGCTGGAACTACCGAAATGGACATATTTTCTTTTGGGTGCACATTGGCTAATTTTTTTTTAATTAAACAAGCAAAATTTTCTTGTAATTTCTCATATAATGTAAAATGCATTGTCGGGTTTTAGATGCATATCTATGTGCTTGATGTACTCATGATGATACATGTTAGAATGACTCATTGCGTTCTACTAATATCTTAATTCTCACTTGAACATTTACAGTTGATTTTAGCAATGTAAATCTTTTAAATCATGTTCTTAAAACTTAGGTTTGGTTTGTGGCCCGAAGTTTTACTATTTCTGTTGTTTCTGCTATAGTTCTGCTGATTTTGGTCTTAATTTTGATATGTAAATGTGAACTTTTTTTTGAAAAATAATTCAATTCAGTAGCATAACTACCACATTAGAGTATAATATGTTGATTGCTGATAATCTAGCACAAAGAGCGATGCCTTAGTATTAGATGTTGATACAATTAAAATGTTGTGTAAGAATGAATAGGGAAGTATGAATTGCAATGAGAGTAACTAAGAACAATATAAAGCCTCTGATAAGCATTAGGTTTCTAATTTTTAAAATTTGAAAATTCCTATTTATTAAAAATGTTTAGTGAAATTAAGACAAGTTTATTACGAAATCCACATCATTTGTTACAGTAGCCCTCTATTATAAAGATTGTTATTTTGTATTGAAAAACATTTTCTGCTAGAAATAAAAGTTTCAAATATTCAAAGCAGCAATAAAAAGCCTTCAGCACAAAACATGCTCGAATGTTTCAAATATGTATGGGTAACTATTTATTTTCTTGTATATTAACATTAAACTTCTAATTTGAAAGTGCTATTTTTAGTTTTGAAGTAATTTCAGTGAAAAGAAAGTAGAAAATAGAACAAAGGGGTGAGGAACCAAAACTTACTTCAGCTAATGCTACTCAGACAAGTTGATGTTTACAAAAGTATGGTTAATTTATGATGTGTTTGAACTGGAATCAATCCAAAATGAATGTGCTATTTTAGTTTTAGCTGAAATTTGAAACCATTCTACATTTGACCTTTAATTTGTAGCCTTCAATGTCATAATTATGTTTGAAGATAGTTAATGAAATGATGGACTATTTTCTTGCAAATTTTTGCTGTACTTATTTGCTTGGTGCACTAAGTAATCCATAGAATTATTTGATGATGCATTAAGTTCTTACAAATTGTGTTAGCAATGTGACAGAGCTTGTGTTAGCTTATTCTCCATTATCCTGTTAGGCCATCCCGCATGCAGTATCTTTGGTTAGAGCAGCGGACAAGAAAAGCCCAAGAGAAGCAATTGAATTTGTTTTACAGTTGCTGAAGGTAATTGAGAGAACTTACTGATGATAGATATTTCCTTTGCCTATATTTTATGAATCTTCTTTTGGCATTTGAAAATATTGTAAGATTAATCATGATAACAATTTGCCATTTTAGCATGTAATTATGCACTTCATTCAGTTTTTTTCTCTTTTTGTTATAATCTCTTTTGTTCATCATTTCTTGCTGAAACTCTCATATGATAAGCGCTATACTGTGCCACTAACAGCTTTGTCCTGTTGATATGCCATCATATCGCCCATTGCCTTCATGAAAATATTTTGATGACAACAGAAAAGTCTCTTGATCCAATGATTCCATCTTTTATGGCTTCTTAATATTTTTGCTATTTATTTATTATTCTTACGGAACTCAAAACTTGAGGAGACAATATTGGTAATATTCAACAATGCGATAATTCACTAGAGGGGCAATAGGCCAAAACATAAATTTATTATTACTATAATCTCTAAGTATTACATGTGAATGATTCACTATGTTATTTTTATTTCTTTTTTTTTTAACGATAAGATAGTATTGTGCCGCGACCAGGTTCCCCGGACCTACCCCTAGTGCAACCCCTCATTAAAGGAGTGCCAATCAGCTGAGCTAACAGCTGTTGATATGACTTACTAATAATTAAATATCTCCAATTAAACTACATGTAGCCATATATTTGTTACCAGGGAAAAGCTCTCACAAGACTAGTAGTTTAGGCAAAATGAACAATGCTTGATTCGTCCTTTGGTGTCAAGTTGTCAACAGACAATCAAAGTTTCTAATGCCTGATCAAGCACTCTGATTTATATAAATCTAACTTGCTTGACCTGAATGCTTTGATGCTATGATTAGAGATTTGTTGGTCTCATGATCATGCCCAACAACCTTTCAACTTTGAGTTATAAACCAAGTTTTTTAGTCTCCATATAAGTTATTTTGAGCATTATCACATCGTTTATGCGAGCTGTTATTTTGTCTTACTATAAGATGAGTCATTGATCACAAGCAAATTTTGCGTTCCCCTTGTTTTCAACAGCTTGTACTTCGAGCATTCCTGTGTTCATATATGCTCATTTTGTTTAATTAGTTGTTGTCTAAGGTATCATGTTTAAAATCGGTGACCAACTTTATGGTGATTATTTGGTAATAACATAATGTCTAATTTAACAATATAGATGCTCTGGAATTTTTGAAATTGGCACTGTTTGGAAATCACAGTATTGGACAATGGAGATAACAAAATTAGGTAGACTGGCTTCATTTCAGTGGTAAGACCTCAAAGTTCAATCCTGTCATACAAGGCATATCTTTTAATGCATATGGGCGGAGCTTCTTTCTAATCAGTTCCAGTTGAGGATGTCAGCTCCACTAAATATGTTGACAAAAGCTGGGGCTTAGATATGTGCATGATTATTTGAGTGTCAAAGGACAGCCTTGAATTATGTATTTATTGAGTTTGTATTGTTGAGAAAAAGTCTCTCCTCTACTCTTTTCTCTCCACTTGTCTTTAGTGCCTTCTTTTCCTCTCTCTCCCTTCTTTCTTTTTCCCCTTTTCTTCTCTTTCTTCATCTAGTCATCTCTTTTAGTTTGCTGAAATCTGAACCATATCCTGAACCTATACTATAGATCAATGCCAACTCTTCCACTTTAATCGTAAAATCCTAAGAAAGCTCTTCCTAACACCAACACTATTCCCAAACCTGGGAAAGACCTAGAAAGCTTTTGTTTTTCCTTCAATCCACTAAATCCCTGTTTTCTGTGATGGGAAGCATGCATGAGGGGAGCAGAACCTTTAACTTCCTAATTATTAGGTCCACCAACACATAAGCAGGCCATTCCCTAAATTGTCCTGTGTCATATGTTGTTGTGGTTTCCCTAAGCAAGATTTTTTAATGGAAAGTCTTAATTGTTGCTTTATTCCATATCTTTAGGAGTTATCTCCTCAAGCAACTCCTTGGATGATCGAAGAGCTGCAATGGGAGGATTTTCATTTTGATTGTCTGAATTCTGACCCTGTTGTCCTATTGGACCTGATGTTTCTAGTGCCCTATTTGGGAAACAATCAAATTCCTTTATTCTCTCAAGGAATTTTCATTTCCTTATTGTTGTTCATAGGTTTGGAGAATCTTTATGTAATGAGCCATATCTTCTTGCCGAAGTGAGCTGTCTTTCTTGAAGGGGCGCCTATTATTGAGCTTAATCAACTGGTTCATAAATTGGTTATAAGCACTCATCACAAGGACACAAAAGATGCTTGCCTTAATATTTTTAGGAAACGTTTATACATATAGAGACATCCTCCAAGATAAATGCATTGGCCTTTTGTTTTAATATCGGAACTAACTAGATGGAGCAATGGTTAGAATCAAGGCTTGAAGGCTTGAATAGTGCTGAGTGTACCAGCTCCGTACTGGTGACTGGTGCAGGGTGCCCCCTGGATTGCCAACTGATCCGATACTGCTCAGTACATCTTTTTTCTTTTTTCTTTCCCCACTCATTTGAACCAGCCGGTGCTCGGTATGGGCCTATACCTTGATTTTTAAATCATTGGTTGTGATCCCTTACATTCATCTTCATCAATGGGCCCTTACTAGTTTCTCAATAAAGCAACAATCAACTAAGACATGCTCCTTCAGCGCACTTTTTGTTTCATTATTTGTTACTTTCTTGATGAAATACCTTTTTTTTTATCTTGATGGAAGTTGATGTTGCAAAGTGTCATATTGCTTGTGACATAGTAAGAATGGCTTTTCTGTTTAGACTTAAATTTTTGTAGTGATTTAAATTTCTTAGAAAATTTTGAACCATGCTGCGATTATTGACAGCAATCCCATAATGATGGGATAATGATAGTTTTGGTTTGATCTTGTTTCCTTTTTAAAATTAATTTCCTAATAATATGTACAAGAATTTTATAATATGGTATTCATTTCCATTGGTCAAGGTTCGGAATTTTGGTCGAAATCGAAGTGTTTCAGTTGAAACAGATTGGTTTTTGTTGAAACTGATATATAAACTGCTTGAGTTTCTTCAGTTTCTGCTGAAACTAATCACATTAAGCAAAACTGACATATACAATGCTGAAAGCCTTCTGACATGAAGTAATACAAAATGTGACCTGACATGAACCATCTTTGTGGCCAAGTCACAGGTTACTGGTGTGAGTGAGCTCACTTTGCTTTCTTCTTTTAAATCCCTTTCCCGTTCCTGTAATTCCTGATTTCTAGGTCCCAAATGCCCCTTTATTTCTTCAAGACGAGTAGAAGTGAATTAAGAATAGAGAGGAAGAAGAGAAGAAGGCTCCTTCATGGATCATCTTTTCCCTACTGAATCAACTGAAAAAGAAGAGGTGAAAAAAGGAAGAAGGGGAAGAGGGTCTAACTAACAAAGCCACTTTTTCTTTCAAATGTTGCCAGCGCTCCTTGCAGATCTAGCAATGGCAGCCCTCATCCTCAGCGCTTCTCCTAAGATAGAGAGGAGAGATCTCAAGCGGGAATCTGACCCTCTTTATTTTTTCTTTTCCCTTTTTTAACCGATTAATGTGTGCAGAATTGGGTGGACAAGATGGTTCAAATGGTTGAACTGCCTGGTTCAACAAGTTGAGCAGGTGCTTGGGAAATCATAGGTTCTGATGCAACCCAACTGCATTAGCTGCTCAGTGAGCAATCAAGCTGGTCAACTCATTCGAAATTAAAAATGGCTGTTTCAATTACTACTACTACTTCTGCTACTACTGTTTGTTGAAACTTGGCATCCCTTGTCCGTTCAGTCCAGATTGACACTAGTAATTTTCCTTCTGAATAAAGCATTTTTTTAAACTAACATCTGTGCCCTTTGGGAGGGTGGTTATTTGGAATAAGATCCCTTTTACACCAAAACAGTAATCTACTAAAAGTATCTCCTGTTTCAATTATATTACTATTCAATAATTGTTAAAGCTCAATGGCCTTTTGCAGCATTTGCAGTTGTAAGTTCTGTTTTAGGTTTGTTTATATGGTTATGTTTCTTAAATTTGAAGTTCCCACTGAACTTTCGTTTAATGAACTTTTCTATCTGGCACGCAATGCAGCTTTCGTTTAATGAACTTTTCTATCTGGCACACAATGCAGCTTTCGTTTAATGAACTTTTCTATCTGGCACACAATGCATTACTGGAATGATTAGATTATCAAACATATCCCATTGTTACACTTTATACAATACCTTTCCATGATTAAGATATCAAATTGTTTTATTTTATAAGGCAATTACTATCATGGTTGAAGTCCCTTTTATGTGTTTTACATCAAGAAATACGTGGAGATACTCTTAATGCAGCTGCAGAAGCAAGATTGTGGGCACATTGATTTATCAACTGTCTATTAAGTAAATTATGGCTATCAAATTAGGTTTTGAATTAGGATATGATGCCAAATGGAGTGGTGCTACACTCAATGTTGAAAAGAAGCATTCATTCATACTAAAACATACTCCTCAAGACTGTAGGACACCTCAAAGCAACCTGAAGAAAAAACACTGAAAAGCTAAAGATAAACAACAGAAGAACTGCTATGGAGGACTCTTTTGTGGAAGAAGTGTCCGTACAAGGGAATCCTTTGTGGTGGAATCTTACAGGGAGAAGGATTCCTATGTGTTGGAGCACCCCCCCCCCCCCCCCCCCCCCCCCCCCCAATTGTCATCTGGGATGTTCCAACCATTATGTAATTTTTAATTGCCAATAATACCTGTTATAGTTATATCCATGCATATTATCAAGTTTATGATAATTGAACTCAGGATTTGTCGTTCTTCTATCTGACCTTTGAAAGAACTCTTTTTTTTTTCTTTCATTTGAAACAATTTGTTTTATTGATCTTGTTGATTCTGTCAGTGCTTGCATAGGTTTAGTCCTCCCCCCTTTTCTCTCTCTGTGTATGCGTGCTAAATACTTTCATTTTCTTCCTTTTCAGTACAACGATAACAACGGGAACCCCTATTCAGATGTCTACTGGCTTGCTGCATTGGTTCAGTCCATAGGTGAACTTGAATTTGGTCAGCAGGTTTGTCTAGACAGTCATAATATTTGCATCTAGCATTTCCGTTTTTTCATATTTTAGCTTGTTTCCTACGGTTGATGTGTTGTGTGCAGATTAAACATCTGGTCATTTTCTTATATTTATGAGTTTTCCATGCTGTTCTTTAGTTACATGATTGATTTTGTCCCACATAAAAATTATTATCAACTATTAAATTCTGCTTAGTTTATCTGTATTTCTTAAATGGTTTTTTATTCACAGAAGGCTTTAATGAGGAAATATTGGATCAGCTTGTCCTTTGGTTACCTTTCTACTCAATTTGCATAGTATGTGTACCATACATGCATGTTATATAAATTTACAGCACACATGATAAATTAGTGTTTAAGTTTTGCATGGTGAATTAATGATTTATAATACATAGAATGCATAAACATTTTAGGAGTTAAAGAGTTAGAAATTTACAGTGAGCTTTACATATTATATATGTGTTGTATGTGTCTGTAAATCATTAATTCATGCTGAGAGGAATAACTCAATTTGCAATGCATGTGAAGAGAAACATGGATATCTGTGATCGCCTGAGAAATTATGAAATTTTCTATTATTTACATGATAAACATATTCCTACTTTCTTATCTGGTCTCTCTCTCTCTCTCTAGGCCAAAACTTTAGAAGTCTAACCAAAGGGATGTATTGATTAAATTTGAGTCTATAAAGAAAGGAGAGACATTAGTGGATTGGTGAGGTGGGAAAGGGCTGATGGCCATATGTGAGCCTTAGCTCAGAATTGTTGTGCGAAAGACCTACTGACCTCATGTGGCTAAACTTGGATGCTTTCACATTACAGGTATTTTCGACATGCATTGCACAAGGTTTATTCAAAGAAGAGTGTCACATAGATGGCTTTGAAATAAAGTTGGGTCATGGGCATCTGGCCGCAAAATGCCTGATATTGGGAGCATTGGCATTTAGATATACTGTTAAACATATGAATATGTATATGTATGTATCTATTCATCTGGTATAGTGTGTACTATGAATGTAGTATTATATGCCTTTAGTGACATGTCAGAATGGAGAACCTTTTATAATATTAATATGGTTGTAGGAAACTGATAGATGATAAGTTCTGGTGGAGGGTCTACTTGGGTATTTAAGGTTCAGTATTGATTTTTCAGCTTGATGGAATGCATTGTTAAAATCTATTTTTGTTTAAAATTCAACTCTGAAGTTAAAAATCTTAATAGTTGCTTGATAGGACTTGTCACCAAAGAGCAGGAATAAGGGGTCAAATGGGAACTTCTGTGGTTTTTATGAAATAATTCGAAAAATTTAAGGCATACCGAAGTTTGGTTGAAAACATGAGTTTCATTTTGAAGTTGAAAAAAGAATGCTATGTTTAGGAAAACAACTAAATTAAATATGTTGGACAATCCTGGAAAACGGGGACCGAAGTTTTTTTTTTTGGGGGGGGGGGGAGTAAAGGTTCGTATGCTTGAAGAACTAGATGAACCCTGAACTAAAGAGGAGCACAGAAGATTAAAAACAGAGAATGAGGCAAAAAGCTAAATTACTGCTGAAACTTGAAAAATATTGCACTTTCATCATTGCATCTTACCATAACAATAATCTTCTCCAAGAAAAAAGAAAACTGGCGATTTCATGAAGGTCTTGTCTGGATTCTCTGAAATATGAGAGTATGGGGACATTACTCTTATATTTCAGGACTCCAGAATAAAAGTTTGCAATTTGGTGTTCATCTGATGTTTTTGAAGTGAGGAAATACCATGATTGTATCCCCGGAGTAGAAAAATAATGCACTATGATCTCTGCAAAACTTTCCATTATTATTTGAGAGGCATGTGCTCGCTCCTTTCCATCCTCTCACTTATCCTCCAATGAGCTAGTTCCCTCCCTTTCTCCATGCCATCTAGCTGAACTTCATCCCAGTGCAGCTCTTTGCTGCCGAAGATGGCAACAGCGACAGCTCCAGCAATGCTGGATGACCCTGATGCTTCACTCGTGCTCTACCTCCAGCCAACCCCAAGCTTCACTCATGACCTATCGACGGCCTAGACCAAGGCTCTGCTCCTGGCTCATCATTGGCCTAGAACCTTCGGCTGTGCCCCTGTGTTTTCCTTGCACCCATCTAACCTGATCTGAATCTTAGTCTAGTGCACCATTGACATCATTTGTGCCAACCCAATCCCGTAAATCCACCTAGTTTTCTCCACCATTGTCGACTGGACCACCACTGTAATCATTTGTCTCCTCTATCTATCAGTTGCCACCATCCTTACCACCTCCGCCACCATTACCAGCTCCACCAACACCACCGTCTCCATCATCTCCTTAACCAACATCATCACTGCCACCTCTATCACTTTAAGCGCTGCCACCTTGACCTGCAGAATAAACAAATACCATTGTAAATTATGAAGAAACAGAAATTTTTTGATGAATTTGTTTAATGTTTGTTTCATGATCTTATAACTTATATTAAATTGTGATTGCAGAATTTTTTTTTTTCTATAAAATTTATTACAAACATCTAGACATTGGAATAGGATGTAAACTGGAGTAAATTTGGAGTATACGCTTGTTGCATCCCTCCATTTCTTGATTTTTTAAATTCTCCAGCAATTTTTCCCTATCCATCCAAACAGGGCCTAAGACTATTACATAAGATCCAATTGTGTGAAGTTCATTTTGTTCTATAGATAGGCTTAAATCTTATCCCTAGACTCTTCCATAATTTCTGAATCTGCAGCCAAAGGACTTGTTAAATGTACCAATAATTGCAAAATTCAAACTCTCATGAATGCCAACATATAAAGGCATCAAATTACTTCAAATGCAATACTGGAATCAACTACACCTAATATTGGACCTCTAAACACTCATTCTTCACATAAGAGTTCCTTTGGCAAAGTTCTCTCCCTAGCTCAGGTTTCTGCCGAAATGTCCTTTTTTTCACTATTCTAAACCTCAGTTTCCCAAAATCTTTACTGTGACCTGAGGTTTGCTTACAGGTCAACTATGGGGCATCCTAGAACCCTTTACAACCTTTAGAATTAGCCTCCTAACATTGTTAGGGGGCTCTTAAATTAGTTTGCAGGTCCAGAAGCTGTTTAGGTTATTCACACTCCTCGAAATATTTCATTTTGCCCTATTTTCTGTCAAAAGACAGTAAGATAATAAGCCAACCTATTCTCTAATTTCCTCAACCATTAGGCCCATCTATATGATTGTAGGCCATCCCAGAATGGTCCTGCATCAGAATGTCTGCATCCAATTTTCATCAAATGAGCCAGCACAGCCCAGCTCGGGCCAGGTCATTTAGTTCTAACTTTAAGCTGAGTACATGGCTGCCTAGACTGCATTTTAAACGTTGGTAACCAAACCAAACTCCAAATTCTTCTGAGATTAAAAAGAGTATAGAAAAAAGGAATAGATATTTCACATTGCGCTATTCTGCAAGCAAAAGCTATTGCAAGGTCTGCTTGCTATTTCTTTTAATAAGGTTTTGAGAAGTGTTAAACTGCTATGGTAATGAATTATAAATCACTCTTTGGAGTTACAGAAAGAGATATTACAGAATATTAAAAGAAAATGATGACAACTTTATGCTTAAGAGGTCAATAATGGAGCCTGTTTTCTTCCTTAAGGCAATTGATGGAAAGATGCAGGGAAATGACAAATGAGTCTGCTAATGAACTTTATTTACTTCATTTTTTTTTGTGAAGGAAAATGATGGGGCCTGCATCCATTTCATTAAGAGATTGAATTCAGACTAAGTACAGCCAAGCAGGGGCAGGAAGAAGCATGGACATAATGAAGAATTAAGACAGAGGGGAAGGTGGGAGAAGGTCATAGGTTCAGGAGTGGCTGAAAAGGAGTTGCGTGGATTGCTTGGAAGACTCTTTTCTTCTAATCTAGTCTAAATGCAGAAAGCCAACTTGTTACCTGTGCCCCTTGTGCTCAAACTGTCTTCTATGTTTCCCCTACAATGTTTTTGCCTGGTGAGAAAACTCTTGTATCCTGTTCCTTCCAGAGAGTTCAGAGCAGAGGGGAGACCAGCACATCCTATATTATGCATTTGTTTTCCTGACATTCTGTTCTCCCCAATCATTCCATATATCCGTTATGTTAATCCTCTCTCCAGATGCCCTAGCATCAGACGACTGTGGAGTGGGTTGTTTTGATGAAACTGCATTTGAAGAATATTTTTCCTCCATCTTGTGCTGTATCTGACATAAAGTGCAAATGGGATCTCCTGTATGTTCCATTGAGCTAGATTTTAGTCAGAAGCCTATTCCTAGAGAGAAAATCCTGACCCTTAAGAGTGCCTTGATTGCCCAAATTGGCTTAGCAGTTTTACACATAACCCTTTCCTGATTTATGAGAGTATTGGTTATTTTGAATGAATAAATACAATTTTTCCTGGTCGCCATATACTGGAGTTGGCTGTTCCACAATTCTAACCTCTTTTAGGAGGGTATGCAATTTGCATGCTTCCTCTGCTCAATTCATGGTGGGTTCTTGGTCGAAGGATAACCCCAAGCTTTTGCCATCCCAAAAATCTGTGAATCTTGCATCTGTATCTGAAGCAGCTTGGAACAAGTTTAGGAAGCTGGATTGAAGAGTGCATTCACATCCCACCTGTCACTTCATAATTTAATGTGTTCCATTTCCAAGATTAAAACAGCTGCTTACAAGGAATCTATCTCTGATCTTTCCTATACCTTTCCATAAGTGAGAACCTCTGGTACCATGAACCTCTAACATTTCTGTGGCTAATCTGTTGTGAGCATATCTTGCTATGAACTTATAGACTTTGAGGAAGCAATAAGTTAGGATAAAGATAGATGTGCATAAATAATACAATAAAATTATTTGAGGACATATTCCTTGGGGCAATAACAAGCGTGGTGTTACTGGAATGACCTGTCTTTCAAGTCACCTATGAGCTTGCACCAATAATCAGCTCTATGCTTTTATTTTAGATGTTATAAATGAACTTGCTGGTGATATTTGAGAGGATGTACCATGGTGTGTGTTATTTGCAGACATATTTGTTATGATTGACAGAAAGAGAAAAAGGATAAATGCTACCATGGATTTATGGAAGAAAGCTTAGAGGATAAGGGCTTAAAGTCGGAAGAACAAAAACAGAGTATATAAAATTCAATTTTAGTGTCAGAAACGAAGTTGAGACCCTGATCATAATTGATGGACAAAAAAATTCAGTGTTTCACTTAATTATTTTAGGATGTGCTATGCAGAAGACTAAAGTGGTAGATGAAGACATATTCTAGATTTAGAGTAGGGTGGATGAACTAGAGGTGCTTCCTGACTGTTATGTGACTGACACATACCATGTCAACTTTAAGGTAAGTTTTATAAAAGGGAGATAAGATTTACTACTTTGTTTATGGTTTGAAATAGTGGACTTTTCATAGCCCAAGAAAAAGGATGAATGCAGCAGTAATGAGAATGATGTATATATGGTAAAATAAACAAGGATAGAATTAGAAACAAGGATATGAGAGTAGTTGTAGGAGTTAAAATTAGTTCAGGATGAAGCGAATTGAGATCAGTTGAAATGGTATAGGCATGTAGAACATCAAGGCCCTTCTGTGAAGGGGTTGATGTCACATGAGAACTGTGAGAAAGGATTTGGAAATATTGTAGCGACTCTAGAGATAAAGCTCAATTAGTTGGGACCTTGATGGTTGTAGGGGTAAATGCGTTATCAGTCTGCATCCTTGGTGCTGAAAGCTATCCAAATGCCAATGAAAAAGGTCTCAAAATATTAGAAAAAATGTTCTCAAAGATAATATGAAAGATTATCTTCAGCCTTTTATCAATTATAAATCATGAATGATGTATAGTTATATATATTGCTAGAAATGTTGCTTGATGAAATTGGTGTTCTCCTTTCTATGTGTGTATTTTGAGGGTGTTCTCCTTTCTATATGCGTACAGTTATTATATATCGGTTTCTATGTGTATTTTCAGGGTGTTCTCCTTTTGTCGTCTCTTCTCAAGCACATAGATCGGCTCCTACAATTTGACAGGTGTGTCCAAATTCATTTGTTGTGTGTCAAGAAATGAATAATGTAGCGTGAGAACTTGCTGCTTTAAACTACCAAGATTACATTGATTGTTTATGAAGTCATTTAAAAACCCCTCAGTTGTTTCCTATCTTGCTTCTATCAGCCTTATGCCCAGTTATAATGGGATCTTGACCATAAGCTGCATTCGCACCCTTGCACAGATTGCGTTGAAGATGTCAACCTCTATACCTCTTGTAAGCAGTCTTTTGTCTTACTAACATTTTTATTTTTTATTTTTTTGCATTATATGACCATTTTGTTGCTTCAGGATCGCATTCGTGAACTTATCAAACCATTTCGGAACATCATGATAACATCATGGAAAGTTCGAATGGAAGCAAGCAAGATACTTCTGGATCTGGAGTTCTATTGTAAAGGTCTTGATGCAGCTTTGTGCTTGTTCATGAAGTTCTTAGAGGAAGAGCCATCTTTTCGAGGTGTGACATTATTCAGATCTTTCGTTGTTATAAATTAAATAAATTATGCTAACATAACACTACTTACAGGACAGGTGAAGCTGGCTATGCATGTTATGCATTTATGTCAAGTAAATGTTGAATCTCAAATCGATAATGATATAGCTTGTCCAACTCTTGTTGCTTTGCTTCATCTGCTTGCAAGCAGAAAAGCGTTCGACAATGTCTTCCTTAGGCACCATTTGTTCTGCATTTTGCAGGTTGTTGCCGGGAGGTAAGGAACATTTCCTGCTTGTCCATTTTCCTTTTTTGTCGAGTATACTAATAGTATGTATTAATTGTTCCAGTAGATGGCTAATCCAGAGAGAACTGAATTACTCCTCCAGGAGGGTTCAGAAGCTAACATGAAATAGTGCAGAATCATTTAATAATTTTTTTCCTTTTAGCAAACTAGCCTTCAAACGAAAGCAATTATAATTGATATTTGTTGCTTAAATTGTGAAGTGCGAAACTCACGAAGCAATAAGATAAATACATTAAGCATTTTATTCTACAAATTTGTTACCAGAAAACCTTTGTTGCATAAATTAAGTTTTTGATTGTGTCCAATTTCATGTTTCTGTACTTTTGTAACTGGAGAATGCTGTTAATGGTCCACTTAGATAAGATTCTTGCATTTTCTGTAATGCACTATGGTTTGGCGTGAGTTTAGGATATAGTGGCATGAGTTTGCTTATTAAAACTTTCAATATTAATAAATTCTTAAATAAAAAAATGTTTAAAAGATCCGGGCGTGCTCCTTTTTTTTTTTTCCTTCAAAGGTTGCATATTCTGTATCTTTATTCCTTTTTTTTTTGGCTCATATGGATTTGAGAAAGAATTGAAAAATTAGCAGTAAGAGGAAAGATGATTCTGGCAGTATTAATTTCAACTGTTCATGTTGTCAATACTGTTTGTCATTCTCAGGTCTCCAACACTCTATGGTGTTCCAAAAATTAAAGTACATCCAGTGGTGGCTGCAGAAACTTGTACTGAACAGCTGCTTAGGCCTGGATCCCTAAAGCTAAAGATATCAAGACCTCAGGAACCTCTCATGGATACAAACCTCTCTGATGCTCTGCCCATTACAGAGTCTGCCAAGGATGCTGAACCTGTTTCTAATGTGTTGCCTATTGTAGAGACTGCCAAGGAAGCCGATACTGTTTCGAATTGCAGTGAAAGAAAAAATGTTGTAAAGATCAGGGTTAAGGCAACCTGCATCATCCAGTAAAGCAGATGATGTTGATCGTTCAGATGGACCACTCTCGAGGTGCACCAAACGAAGCTGAATTGGGCCATGCAGTTCTGTATCTGTAGAATGCACCAACAAGAGAGCAAAATGAGCCGTTGAATGTGCACAAATCAAAACAATGAAGAGGTTTAACTCTTCTCATGATCATGAATCTAGGATGACTGGCAAGCATTGGTAGTGCAAAATTGGTTTCCAAAGATGAAGATTGGCAAAGAGGAATTGCAGTGTACAGCAGATTCAAGATTAAGATGTGGCTGTGTCCCAAGGATCAGTTATCTCCTGTCATCAATGTAAAGTGATGGAGAGGCAGTTGCCCATAAAAACTAGTTAGTCTTCAAAACCCTTTTCTAACTTTGGCAAGGCCATGATGGAGATGGAACTCTTTGCCGATGTCATTGAATCAGGACGGCCAAAAGGGTGGAAAAGGAAAGAAGGATAAGAAGACAAGGAAAAAAAAGCGAAAACGAGAGGATTAAAGCAAACAAAAAAGATGACCCAGGAGCTATGCTTGGAGAGGAAGCGACTGAAGAAGGAGAAGAAAAGGATGGAGAAAGAGTCGGCAAGATTCAGAGGGTGAAGAAAGGACTCTGCGTGGTTTGCAAAACGCAGCAAACCAGTAGAATCACAAGTAGCACCTGGTATTGGGGAGTCTAAGAAGGCAGACCAAAGTGTCGACCGTCATGTTTCAAAAGTAGGAAACGACGAGCGATAATGCACAAAGCAGCTCGGCACCGAAAGTAAGGATTTAAATTAAAGTCGAGTTTTGGAAACTTCTAATCATTGAATGGCACCATGCGGCACATCAAAGAGAATGTACAGAGTCAAAGGACTGATGAGGATTCTGCGTATCAGTTTTCCTCCTCGGTTTAGGGTTTTGGTCCAAATTCTTCGACACCGATATTTTTCAGGTGTGGAGGAGGACATAAGCATTTAAATTGGCTTCACTGGATGTGGGGCAAGGTTGTAGTTTTGTAAGTGAATATTTACCTTTTAAAAAAGCTGTATCATTTATTTTGATATTCAACTTTCCGGAATGGTTGAAAATCCTGTCCCTTTTTTTCTGTTCTCCTTCAAGTCTGCTGTTCAGTTGAAGTTTATAGTAGCGAACAAATTCAGTTTGGCTGAATCCAGTTTCTTGAATATCATGCAAAAATAGAGATATGCTCTGTGTTTGCTTCAACGTCAAATTTGGGAAATCGTTATCATGGACCACTGGTTCGACTGCATATAACTGAAGGTCCAGCTTCCCTTCTCCCTTCCTTGAACTAGGATAAGAGTCCAGTTCAAATTAGTGCCAGGTCTGGATTCGAGTCCGGGTCAACGAATCCTACTACTAGATGACATGGTTGAACAGCATGGTAGATTGAGAATTGCACTCGAAAGACTATGCTATGCCTTCAGGATCAATCATAGGGCACAAAAATTTCTCAATGGAAGGTTTGAAAGATAACTGTTGTGCAAATGAAAATCCATCATATAAAGTAGAGGAGATAATCAGCAGCCACGCTCCTATTCAGAATGACACGTAGCCTCCCATCTCGATGCACGCTCAATCCCACTTGGATTTGCCCTTGTTAGAGTTCTCAGAAAAAAACCTGACAAAAAGAAAAACCCTAACCCTTACCCTTGTATTATAGGAGTCATAAAAAGGGTTGGCTAAAGTTTGGTGGGGCTCCTTATGTGTCGAGCCACTCTCCGTTTCACATAAGAGGGAGAGAGGGTCGTACGCATTAAAGGAGTCAACCCCCTCTTTCCCTCATACATAAGAGAGTGGCTTGCTCCCTTAGAGTAGGCCTAGTACTTGCTTCTTCAGTGATTGGCCTGGTAGGGGCCTGATGATGGACCTAAGCATTGAGCCCCAAAACCCTTTATAATTGGGTTCTATACGTACACATAAGCAAATGGTCCATACTAGTGTCTCGGTATCAACATATCAAGCATAAAGACATCTGTTACATGGATCGGGATTGTACCTTTCCTATAAAAGAAGCATTTACCTTTCTTCACATGAATCCACCATTGGATCACCCATTGCATAGGTCTCAAACAACCTGAACTCCATTATCATTCCGTTGGCACATCTCAAAGTGGCTAGTAGATAATCTAATGGTGGATTCGTACGAAGGAAGGTAAATATTTTTTCGTGCGAAAGATATATCTCTGACCATGTTACATAGCTCATCGGACCAATGAAACTTTTTCAAAATCTCAACATGCTACAAAAAAATCCTCCGCAATCTCTCAGAAACCAAACCAATGAATTTGCACCTATATGCACAGCCTAGCATCCTTCCTAGTTGCATGCACTGGTTTGGAATATGCAAAATCACGTGCAGGGCATGTGGGAGTGTGCTAGTAGGCTAGATATGGAATACAAATCAAAGGGGTATAAGTGTACGAATAATCAACTTACATGACCTACATATCTATAGTTGTAAGGGACCTAGGAAAGTATTATTACAACGAAACTCCTAATATTAGAATATATGAGATGTATCCTTTTGTGTGATAGCATGATTA
>NW_024068986.1:0-78850 GCF_009389715.1 Phoenix dactylifera | reverse complement strand
GTGAAAACGGATCCAGCACCTGAGCAGCCTGCTGCTAATGCATCAAGATCGGCCAGAGACACTTATCAGAAGTGGCTTAGTGACCGGATCACTGTTCGATGCATCATGTTGGCAGCAATGAGTGATGAGTTTAGTAGGCGTTTTGAGAATACGCAGCCGAAGATATTATTCAAGTGTTGAATGAATCATTCGGTGTTCCTGACGACGTTGAGAGGCACAAAACTAGTTGTGCCATCTTCAGCGCCCGAATGAAAGATGGGACCTCGGTAACTGATCATGTACTGTACATGATTGAGTTGATCGAGCGTCTAAGCTCTCTTGATTTTCCCCTTCATGATCAATTGGGAAGGATGCCATACTAAACTCATTGCCTGGATCATACCGTCCTTTTCTCACTCATTTTCGTATGACGAAACCTGTAGTGAATTATCACCAATTGTTGGGGTTACTACAGACGTTTGAGAATGATCACCAACTTCTTAAGAAGACGGTGAACTTTGTGGGAGGTTCATCCAAGGGTCGCCCCTTTAAGAAAGGGAAAAAAAAAATAAAATCCAAAAGAAACAAGTGCACCATGCTCAGCCTAGTCAGAAAAAGAATAAAAAGGCTGATCAGAGCAAGGCGGAGTGCTTCTTCTGCAAGAAGCAGGGGCATTGGAAGAGGAATTGTCCTCAGTACCTTACCTCACTTGACCCGAACAGGCCAAGCAAGAGAAAAGGGCAATCAGTTGCTGATCAAGGTATTTATATGATAACACCTTGTAATTTCTCTATATGTGATAATTCGACCTGGGTATTAGATACTGGAAGTCCGTTTAATATATGCAATTCGTTGCAAGGACTTCAGGTCAATGAGAGATTTGAAAACAGCGAGAGATTCCTGAATGTTGGAGATGGAAGATCTGTTCCAGTTCTAGCTTTAGAAATCTCAAACTTGTTTTCAATTCTCATGTAGTTGTCTTGAGTGATTGTCACTATTGTCCTACATTCTTATTGAATGTAATTTCCGTAGGCCTTTTGGCCATGAACGGTTATGAAATTTCAATAAAGAAATGTTCTTGTGATATCATTATGAATGGTGTTACTGTAATGAATGGACATTGAGCAATGGCATCTACTTGTTATCACAACCTGTTAATGTAATGTACACGTCAAGTAAGCGTCCTAGAATAGATAATGTCACGGATGTCTACCTTTGGCATCATAGGCTAGGTCATATTAACAAGAACAGGATGAACAGGTTAAGTAAAGAGGGAATCCTCAATGTTAATGATTGTGAATCATTGACAACCTGTGAATCATGTCTTCTTGGTAAATGACCAAATCACCTTTTACCGAAAAGGTGAACGAGCCAGTGATTTATTGACCCTTGTACATTCTGATGTATGTGGGCCAATGAGCACAAATGCTAGAGGTGGGTATTCATATTTCATTACGTTTACAGACGACCTTTCTAGGTATGGTTATGTCTATTTAATGAGACATAAATCTGAATCATTTGAAATGTTCAAATTATATCGTAATGAAGTAGAAAAAAAACTGGAAAGAGTATTAAAACTCTTCGATCAGATCGAGGAGGTGAATACCTCACCAGTGAGTTTTTGACATATCTAGGAGAAAATGGATTCTCTCTCAATGGACTCCTCCTGGTACACCACAGTATAACGGTGTATCAGAAAGAAAAATCGAACTCTGTTAGACATGGTTCGATCCATGATGGGGTTTGCGAGTCTGCCCATATCCTTTTGGGGATATGCACTTGAGTCAGCCTGCTACATTCTAAATAAGGTTCCAAGTAAGTCTGTAAATAAAACACCACATGAGATGTGGACTGGACGTAAGCCGATGCTCTCTCACCTTAGGGTTTGGGGGTGTCCAGGCGTATGTCAAACGTTTGAAGATAGACAAACTTGAACCCCAAGTCTGACAAATGTTCTTTGTTGGTTATCCTAAAGAACTAAAGGATATTACTTCTACTTTGCTGAAGAACAAAAAGTTGTTCGTAAGCAATAGAGCTGTTTTCTTAGAGAAAGAATTCTTAGTGAAGGAACTAAAAGTCTAATGTTGAGCTTAAGGAAGTTCAACATATAGAAATCGACCACCATCTACTGAACCAGTTGAGTCGGATTTGATTAGATCAGATCCAGAACCCATATTAAATGCACCATTAAGGCGATCAGGTAGAGTACCACGTCAGCCGGGACAGATACTACGGTTTCTTGGTCCAGGGACGGGATCCTAGTCGAACTTGATGAAAACGATGAGGATCCGATCACCTATATGGATGCTATGCAGAGGCATGACTCTGATCAATGGCTTGGAGCCATGCAATCCAAAATGGAATCCATGAAGGTCAATGATGTATGGACATTAGTTGACCCACCCGAAGGGATTAAACCCATAGGTGTAAGTGGATTTTCAAAAGGAAACCGGGGCGCAGACGGAAAAGTAGAGACCTATAAAGCCCGTCTGGTTGCCAAGGGTTATCGTCAACGTTATGGTATTGACTATGACGAGATGTTTTCTCCTGTGGCAATGCTCAAGTCCATTCGGATTGTCTTGCGATAGCAGCACATTTAGACTATGAAATCTGGCAAATGGATGTAAAGACCGCATTTCTAAATAGAGATTTAGAAGAGAAAGTGTATATGATACAACCTGAAGGTTTTACATCTGAGATGAGTCTAAAGTGTGCAAGCTTAAAAAATCCATTTATGGATTAAAGCAAGCTTCACGGAGTTGGAATATACGTTTTGATAAGGTAATCAAAACATATGGCTTCATTAAGAATGAAGAGGAACCTTGCATTTATAAATGGGCAAATGGTTCAGTTATCATATTTCTTGTTTTGTATGTGGATGACATTCTTTTAATCGGGGAATGACATTCCTGCATTACAAGGAATAAAGGTTTGGCTATCATCTCAATTTGCCATGAAGGATTTGGGAGAAGCATCTTACATCCTAGGGATGAAGATCTATAGAGATAGATCTAGAAGATTACTTGATTATCCCAATCCACATACATTGATACTATACTGAAGAGGTTCAGTATGATTAATTCTAAGAAAGGCTATCTTCCGATGGGCCATGGAATTAATCTCTCTAAAAAGAGGATTGTCCGACAACCCCTCAAGAAAGAGAGAGTATGGATAGAATTCCATATACTTCGGCAGTGGGATCTATAATGTATGCCATGACATGTACTAGACCAGACGTGGCATACTCACTAGGAGTAGTGAGCAGATACCAGTCTGATCCAGGTAGCAACCACTGGAAGGTTGTAAAAACCATCCTTAAGTATTTGAGAAATACTAAAAATCAGTGGCTTGTCTACGGTGATTCTGACTTAAAACTTGAGGGATATACCGATTCAAGTTTTCAGTCAGATCAAGATGATAGCAAGAGCGTGTCGGGATATATCTTCACTCTTAAGGGTGGTGCTATCTGCTGGAAGAGTTCCAAGCAGCACACAGTGGCGGATTCTACAGAAAATTGAAACAAAAGAAAATATGGCTGACCCATTTACCAAAGTCCTCGGCATCAAAGAGTTCAACGAACAAGTCGAAGATGGGTATTAGATACTGTGCCGATTGGCTTTAGGCTAAGTGGGAGTTGTTGGAATTGTATCCTAAATGTCAATCGTCAGCATATTGATGATTGAATTTTGTAAATAAATTGACAAATTAATAAAGTATTATTTGGCATTATTCATCATTTCATCTTCAAATGAACTCTTATATGATGAAGTCCTTAGGACTTATGTTATGATAAAGGAGGATTTATCTTTGAGTCCTTAAACTTGTTCGCGACCAAATGATATGTTGTTACTAGGACGACAACATTATCGAGATTAGGTCGTTGTGTGACATATACGTTGGTTGTCCTCTTAACCAAGGAGTGTGGAGACACTGGTATGCCATACAGGTGAAGTGTAGGAGTACATTTCACTGAACGTGACCAATTCCGGAACGCTCTACTGTCAGAGATGTTCCGAGTGGATATGGGTATAAGTTTGGCCCTCTGACCTGAGATCGCAACCTGTGACTAGCAAGCAACTCACTGTACTTTGGTACCGGACTACCTGAATTTCTAATTCAGTGACGGAAGGTCACTGGGTGCAGTCAAGTACTTGCGTAGTCAGTTGTGAGTCGAGATGGAATTGACCCCTCCTGCAAACAGGAGATAATGTCTTGTGATTAATTTAGCAAAACCTTGGCCAGGGTAATCCCAGTGAGGAGTCACGGGATATCTAAAGTTAATCACATAATGGATGTACTAATTATAGGGTTGACAGTGAGCTCTAAGTCATCCTGGCATTAGGAGTCAAAGGGATTGAATTATACAGTAACCATAGTCCAGGGTTCCAGAATATTTGCTTCGCATATATTCGGCCTATCCGGACGTCGGGTACCATTGCTAGATGGTCACATCGATTAGTATAGGAAGACGTTCCTATACTACCGGCTTAGGTTCGAACCTATGAGGTCACACGCATAGAAGTTTCTAGGTTGATCAAATGGCTGATTGATGATTAAGAATCATTCAGGGGTAATTTGGTCAATTCGATTGACAAATTATCCAAAGCAAAAGTTGCATTAAAATAATTATTGAATTATTGGAGGATTAATTAGCAATTAGATTGCTAATGAACTCAATTTGATTGAGTAAATTGGGCTTAGGTTGAGCCAAATTGAATAGGATTCAATTTGGGCTGCATCAGGGTTTGACCTAATTGGATTGGGTTCAACCCAAGTAGATTGAGCTTGACCCAATTGATGGGACTTGACCCAATTGGATTGGGCTTGATCCAAATCAATTAGAAGACCTTATTTGATGAGGATTATGAGTCCAAATAATCAGAATTGGATAAGGAGAAGAATCCCTAAATTTTAGGAACCCATCCTTATCTTCTTGGAGAAGAATGACACCTTAATTTATTCCCAATATTTTCTATGCCTATCCTCTTTATTTTTGGCCAAAAATTGGCGTGAGAAGAGAGGAGGCGTGGGGCTATAATTCTATAAAAATGGCGCCTTAAATCTTTCTAGAAAGATTTAGATGAATTTCCTAATTTGTAGGGATTGCATGGTGCATGAAATAGGGTGGTCTGCGGCTGAACTTTGGACGCATGAATTCCTATCTTTTAGGGATCCAAAATGCACGAAATTTGGATATGTTTATCTCCTCTTAGCTGCCAAACCACCAGAATTTTTTGGGAATTTTATCAGCCAAATTAGTTGGCTAAATTAGGTGTGATACGTGGGGGGATCTTTTGGCTATAAAAGACCCCCATGCCTTGGGTTCAATATACCATATTTAGAGGTTTCAAAAAATTCTGAAAAAATTCCTGAGGGCCTCCATCCCTTCTTCTCCTTCTTCCTCACGTCCATCCTCCATCTCCTTGAAGAACAATCAAAGGTTGAGTGTTTAGAAGGAGAAAGCTTCAGCCATTGCTGCGTTCCTGCGCGAGCTAGCACTCCCGCGGAAGACGATCTACCTAGGGCTTCGCGTGTACTTCTCATAGAGGCCATTCGTGTGCGTGGCTGCGAAGTCAAGGATCAGATCCATAAGTTTCTTCCATCATAAAAGGTATTAATCCCACATCAATATTTTATTTTGGAGTCAGGGTCTAGGTCTGATTCCCCGAGGTTTTACCCTCCTTTGGGGCTCCTCACGGAGTTATCTCCAGAATCCATTCGATGGATATTCGGAGATTAATCGGAATAGAGTTCTTAAGTTTCAGATCTGATAGTTAATCATGCATGAAAGTTTTAGCATAATTGTTTAAACGATTCCGGCATAATCCTATGTGTTCTTAAGGTGCTGATTTCTAGATTTGATCTTGTAAGCATGCATGAATTAAATTGTTTGATTCGATTTTTCCGCTGCATTTTAAAACTTAAAAAGAACTACGTATGGCTTGATCCCCCTTATGAAGGGGTACGTAGGCAACCCGATCAGGTTCAGCCATGGTTTTAAAAAAAAAAAATCAGCCTGCTTAACATCGAAGAACCTAGGATCCCCTATCACTTCCTTCCAAAATTTTCAGATGGACCGTCGACTTTGGTCCATGCCGGTCCATCTGGTCCGGGGTTTACATTCTTCCCTCCTTAAAAAAAATTTCGTCCTCGAAATTTTCGTACCTAAGGCTCCAGCTTTAAAAGTATTCTACTATCAAGTCATCCTCGAGATCTCCATTGGTCTCCCTCTCAGGGTACCTAATCACAAAATTTTTGGCGTAAAGAAATATGACATACAAAGTCATTGCATCCCGAAACTTGATCCTTTCTATTTACAACACATAGTAGGTGCTTTTGATCTCCTTCAAAATAAGGTCAACCTTCCAACCTTGGATTTAAATGCCAAAATTCTTTGCCCCATAATTTAATGATCAACCATTATCCTAGGAATATCTTCCATCATAACCATGTAGGTCCCTAAAATTCAAATTCTTCATGCAAATTTAGGTTTCAACAATAACCTCAACAATATTGGCAAAAGATCCTAGATCAACTTATAATTTCAAACTTTGAATTGAAATTTCATATACATCATACAGTCCCCGATAAACATGAATGAGAGCTATCATTTGGATCCAAAAATTATGAGAAAGATCCAATAGCCCAATCCAAACATGAAAATTCAAATAACTAGAATTCCCCAATCAATATGCACTTAAGAATTTAATCCACCAATAGAATACAACTATTTGCAATATCCAATTATGCAATACCAATTATAATCCACATACGGAATTAACCTTGAAGAACAATCCTTTATAATACCATATAAAATAAAATCCTTCTTGACTCATTCCAATTCTATGACCAATCCATATACAAATCACACTCTAATATCCAAATCTATATCAATTTTAAACTTTTGAGTCATTTATACAATATCCGAACATAGTATAACCACTATGCCATAGTTAACCTTCCTATACTTATCTTAGGTCAAACATCTCTCATCATGATCAAAAACATCTTATCTAGTACTTCCGTACTAATCGAATACCAAACCCGGTACTTACAATGCTTAGTGATCTTTCACTTAAGCACTGAATGTAATTTTAATACTTTTGTCATGTCCCAAGTGATTATAACCTTAAGCTATGATACATTTTTGTTGCAAATCCTAGTGATCTTAAACTTATTCTCTGATTCTAATTTTGTCACAGTCCTATATGATCTTAACCTAAGCTCTGGTAGTTTTCCATTCACAATTCACAATGATCTTAACCTAGGCTTTGATAGTTTTTCTGTCACAATCACGTCTCTAGAATGGCTGGTATTAGCCCTACATTTCTTCTTTTTGATGCTCATTGTCACCTAAGACAATATACCCCAAAATTATTATTTTATTATTTATTATTGTTATTCCAATTATGTGAAAGCTAACTTAACTACCCATCCCCATGATTAGTCTTAAAGTTTTTAATCATGGTTAAAATTATTGCTCTGATACCACTAAATGTCACGCCCCGAATTCGGATCATGACACAGTCGTGCTATTGCAAACCTTTGCCCGCAATAACACGCAGCCACTTTAAAACTTCAAATGTTTCATCAATAAAAGATTGATTACAAAGCATCTAAAAATAGCAACATTTAATGTGTCATTTTCTTATCCCCATAATCCTGAAGCATGTCACGCTCCTCGTTCCTCGCATCTCCTATTCATCTGTAAGAACATAAATAAATGGGTATGAGCTATAAAGCTCAGTAAGTAACCATGCATAATCTTATCTGATCAAGCATTATATTTTCTCATACTAGTGCATTAATTTAAGAAACTAATAGTTGTAACAAAGTAAGCATTTCATATAACAAACCAGTCATAAAACTATGCATGTCCATTTATGCAACTTCATAAACATGGCTATACATCATAAAACTTTTATCATTATCCATGCTTTGAAATTCGTACTCGTCATTATTCATGCTTTGAAATCCGTACTCATCATTATTCACGCTTTGAAATCCGTACTCATCATTATTTATACTTTGAAATTCGTGCTCTCAGATGATAGTGCAGCTATGGTCACTATTATTACCCGTGACAGGGCCATAATCTTTACCAACTATTATTCCCCATTGGCAGAGACTAAGCCAAGCTATTATAACACGCTGGCGAGGGCCGTATGCCGAGCTACTATAATCCGCTGGCGAGGGCCATAATATTTGCCAACTATTATTCCCCGCTGGCAAGGTCTAAACCAAGCTACTATAACCCGCTGACGAGGGCCGTATGCTGAGCTACTGTAACCCACTGGCGAGGGCCATAATCTTTGCCAACTATTGTTTCCCGTTGGCAGGGTCTAAACCAAGCTACTATAACCCGCTGGCGAGGGTCGTATGCCGAGCTACTGTAACCTACTGGCGAGGGCCATAATCTTTGCCAACTATTGTTCCCCATTGGCAGGGTCTAAACTAAGCTACTAAAATCCGCTGGCGAGGGCCGTATGCCGAGCTACTGTAACCCGCTGGCGAGGGCCATAATCTTTGCCAACTATTGTTCCCCGTTGGCAGGGTCTAAACCAAGCTACCATAACCCGCTGGTGAGGGCCGTATGCCGAGCTACTGTAACCCGCATGAGAGGGCCATAATCTTTGCGAACTATTGTTCTCCGTTGGCAGGGTCTAAACCAAGCTACTATAACCCACTGGTGAGGGCCGTATACCGAGCTACTATAATCCGCTGGCGAGGACCGTATGCCGAGCTACTGTAACCCGCTGGCGAGGGCCATAATCTTTGCCAACTATTGTTCCCCGTTGGCAGGGTCTTTTTCTAGTTACTATTACCCACTGGCGGGGGTCGTAAAGCCAAGTTACTTTTACCCACTGGCTGGGGTCGTATGCCTAGTTACTGTTACCACTGGCGGGGGTCGTGCATAGCGATCTGAGAGTTCTTAAAAAAACATATCATGCTTTTCATAAATCTTTTCTCATCGGTACATTGGAAAATGAATAATGGCATCATGCTGAATAAAATTCATGATCATGCTGAAAACTTTATTTTTGTTTCCATGCATCTTTCTACATCATCATAATCATGTGTAAATAATATAATAATCATGATGGATGCCTATTTATCCAAAATCATGCAATCATTTGCTAACACATGTTGGATCCTCCTAATTTTGTGAAAATATAAATAATCATATTCAATTTCATAATCAAATAGTCACAAGTATTTGATAAAACATAAGATTATATCCGGGTTACTTACATTTTCCACAATTCATATACACAATTCCAAGTCTATAAATAATACTTTTTCATCATAAAAACGTGATACATGATCCATAATAAGATTAAGACAGGTTACTTACATTAATTTGCTCACCAAATGCCAATTCTACAATACCTAGCAAGATCATTAAATTACATGTCACTTGCACATTAATTTCTATTTATTTATAATCTTAAAGTCATTTACAGCCCATCCATAGGACTCAATTTTATTTTCGGGTCTGTAGCCTAATTCAATTTCTGGTTCAGGCCCATGGCCCAATTCAATTTCTGGTTCTGGTCTAATCTACTTCTTGGCTTAGATTTGATTCAATTACTGGTTCAAGTCTAATTCAGCTTCTGGTTCAAACCTGATTCAACCTCTGATTCAGGTCTGATCCAGCTTCTGGTTCAGATCTGAGCCAATTCCACCCAATTGCCCTCTGGTTCAGGTCTGGGCCCATTTGCATTCAGGCCCGACGTCTAATTAGATTCTGGATCAGACCCTTGGCCTGATTCAACTACTGGGCCCATTTGTATTCAGACCCAGAAACATAATTAGTTAATTTATAATTAAACCTTATCAGTTCTAATTAATTTAAAGGGAACCTAGCCTCAAACTATATTCAATTTAGTTCCTATATTAAAATTTGAGCTTTTCAGGCCCAGTTAGTTTTGGTTTTAAGAACATTGGGCTTGAATCAGGGCCCAGCCCGGCCAAGGCTTCTAAAGCCAAATTTATTTGAACCCACTCCGAAAATCAAGCCCATTTCAGCCCACCACATTTTTTTTCTTTTCCTTTCTTTTCTTCTTTTTCTTTTCTTTTCTTTCTTCTTTTTCTTTTCTTTCTCTTCTCCTTCCTGAACCTTCTCTTTCTTCCTTCTTCGTTCCATCCCGATCTCCTCCCCTTTTCTCCTCTTCTCCCACGAAACGAGCTTGGAAGGGTGCTCGGGATGAGGCGCCCAAAGCCGACGGCGCTGCGGCCAACCAGCGGCACCGACGACGGCCGGGGTCCACCTGCGGCAGCCGCGGCCCGACTGGCAGCTCTACTCCTCCACCTCCGGTGGAGGAGATGGGTCATGGCCACCCGTCGGGGAGTGACAAGGCCGGCCGAAGCCGGTGATACTCGTGAAACGCGCGGCCAACACCCGCGGTCGGCCCGATGGCGTCTACGGTGGCCCGAGCCGACGACGTCCATGGCCATCGGAAATCGCCCTTCGGTCCATCTTCTCTGATTCCCTCCAGCCACAATCAAACCGGTTCCCTCCATGGGAACCGGATTTGTACAAGCCGAGAACCATCCCCATGAATCGAGAGGTAGGTTCATTTTGGGTTTTTTAGATCTAGGGTTTTAATGGGAAGGGGAAGTCACCGTTGAGTGGAGGGAAGGTTCTTCAACATGGGCCGTCAATGGTTTTCGGTCAATAGACCTAGTGCCGGATGAATGCCGCCCATGATAAGATCTTCCCCTCTACATCATCTCCCTACCCATCTTCTCTGTTAATCCTCTTCTAGCTAGATTGGATCTAAGCTATTAACATGTAAATCATGAATGGGGAGAAGAGTTAGGGTTTACCTAGCTCCGATAAGCTGTGAAATATTTCCAGCGAGCTGCTGTGTCTGCTCCAGTGGCATAGTGCGACGACGAGCTGTCAGTCCCCCCTCCTCCGTGCCACTGCTATCTGGCTCCTTGCACAGAGGGAGAAGGTGAGGAGTAGGAGAGTGTAGTCGATGGGCCCGTGCTCAGGACTCCATGGATTTTATAACCCTCCGTCAATCTCAGAGGGGTGGGGGACCGCGGCTGTTAGGCGGTTATAACTGCCTCACAGTTGCCGCCCTCCACCTCCTTCCTTCCAAAATTTACAAATGGACCGTCGGCTTTGGTCCATCCGGTCCATCTGGTCCGGGGTTTACAGTAATAAAGTAGAAAAATTAGTCCTTAGCCTGCAAATCGAATGGGCCACACACATTAGTGTGTACTAGGACCAGTATTTCAGCGGACCTCTCCCCGTGTCCTACAAAGGGTAATTTGGCCATTTTTTCTTGAAGGCAGGATTCACAAATCGGATATGACTCAGAAGTCAATGAACTCAAAAGCCCATGTTTCTCCAATTTGTTAATTCTGTCTTCTCCTATATGACCAAGTCTGAGGTGCCACAAATACTTTTTTTTATCTCATCTTTAGATCTTTTAAATCCTATGGTACTCACTGTATGCTCAGATACGTTCACAGATACATCCATATGTAAGTAATAGAGACCGTCAATCATAAAACCACGTCCAAACAGTTTATTTCGCAAATAAATGGAAACGTAGTCTTTATTGAAATTGAATTCATAATGTTCCTGTGCTAGACAAAATACAGAAATCAAATTTCTGCTAGCACTAGGTACAAAATAACAATCTCTAAGTATCAAACTAAATCCTGACGGTAAATGCAAAGGGAATGTGCCCACAGCAACAGCAGCAACTCTTGCTCCATTGCCAACCCGTAGGGTTACCGCACCTTCCGTAAGTCTTCTACTTTCCTTTAGTCCCTGCATGGTAGTGCACAAGTGAACACTAGAACCAAAGTCTATAACCCAACTGAAAATAGAAGAAACCATTAGATTAGTTTTAATAATGAGCATATTAGACATACCTTCAGAAGGCGTGTCACCCTTCTTGCTCTTTATGTTTCCCATGTAGATAGGATAGTTCCTCTTCCAATGGCTATCTTCATTGCAATGGAAATATTTTCCTTTGGGTTCGGCCTTCTTCTTAGAAACTTCCTTCTTCGGCTTTTTCTCGATCTTCTGCTTCTTCGCAGGCTTCTTCTTCTTCCCAGTAGACTTTCTCTTGGAAGTAGAAGCTAGCTCAGCAGCGAGAACTGTGCCCCTTGAACCTTTCAAGGTTCCCTCAATTGTCGCCAACATATTCAACAATTCAAGTTTGGTGCATTCAATTTTATTCATATGGTAGTTTTACAATAAACTACTTATATGAATATGGAAATGATTGTAGGATCAAATCTGTTTGCAAATTCTTGTGCATAGTCATGCCAAGCTTTCAAGCTCCTCAAGATCCTTGATCATGGTCAAACCATGTTCATGGACGGACTGCCCATCGCGCATCTTGGCTTTGAAGAGCCGCTTGGACACTTCAACCTCACTGCGCGACTCTATTCACCATACAACTCTTGTAGGTGATCAAGTATGTCCTTAACAGTCTCATGCTCTCATGCTGACATTGCATTCGTTGGACATGGATGCCAAAATGTAGCACCTAACCTTATTATCGTCATCCAACCATTTTGCATGGTCTCACGCGGCTCATTGGTTGCACGGTTGGTAACACCGAGAGTTCATGATCAAGAACATAAGCTATCTTTTCACAACTCAAGACAATCTTCAAGTTGCGGAGCCAATCTTTATAGTTTGGTCAAGTCAACCTATTGTTATCTAGAATTCGAACTATCAGGTTGGAAGCCATTGATATCTGTAGAAAGTAAAGATTCTAATTAGAAATTTGTATTTGACATTAATTTATTTTAGAAATTTTTAAAACAAATTGGATCAAATTCTTCCACTATTTCTCGGATCTCTCACACTTCCCTGGTAAAGATATGGAAACCTGCAACTTAGAGTTTCGAGTGGGGTGCTGCGGTCCCACCAATCTACATGTCACCTCACCTAACAGTTATTGGAGATACATAGATGATGAGTGTACAACTCTTGTACAATGCTTCGTAAGCATATTGAGCTAACCTAGTCTCAAGTCATAAGGACCTCACCTAACAGTTATTGGACCCGTTCCTTGGTTAAGTTAGACCCACCATATATCCCACGAAAATAAAGCTGTGATTGGGTCCTCACCTAACAGTTATTGGAGCCCAACCCCACCTTTACCCTACAACATCTCATGTTAATAGAGAGGTCCAATCCTCCGATGCAACTAGCCCACTGTATCCAGCCGAGACTAATCAACGTCGGAAAGATCTTAGCAATTCTACTACGGTGAAAGACCAATCGACTTAATATTGGGTAATCAGATCTTAGTGATTCCAACTTTGAGCTTTCCATAGGAGGTAATCGATCAATGGCCAAGTAAGCAGGTGGGAGACTCCCCTTACTCAGAAGAGTAAGGTCCTAATTAAATAATCACCTTTGTGCTTTTCTAGACATCAATTAGATCAATTAATCAAATATGGCTAGCTCAATGTATCGTTCACTTCGATTGATTTAGGAAGGTTTTAGGTCTCTTGGATTTACATCTATGTAATAATCTACCCCATACCATATGTCATTCGATTTACATCTTATGTAAATATCACATTGGTTCAAGTTTACATCCTATGTAATTATGAAACCCTTTCATATATTATGTGATTACATCTTATGTAAATGACATAATTATTTCAGTTTTACATCTTATGTAAATGTTCTATTGTTTAAGAATTTTATTTACATCTCATGCAAATAAATTTTTGTTTAACTAATATATACATCTCATGCATGCATTGTTTTAAACATAACTTTAAACAAGTATGAACATTATGATTACCACATGCATCTTATGTATATTTTTTCAGATCTGAAACTTTAAACCTATTATGCTATTCTCTGGATTTCAGATCATGCATTACTTGATTTAAAATATTGTAATCTAATTGCAATTCTAAAATAATTTGCAAGATCATAGCAAATAAAAATCTGCATGCTGAAAATTTCAGCAACCTGAAATTTCAGCATGGAGAAAATCCAGCAAGCATAATTTCTTTAAAAATCAGATTAAAATATGGTAATCAATCTTAAGTCCTAATCATGCTCCCTAGAATCTGGCTTTGATACCACTGCTGAGTTACGCCCCGTTCGATGCAACATTCGCAGCGGAATTCGAACGGGACGTCGTTCATCGTATCAACGTGCCTCGTAGAATTCAAAAAAAATTTTGGACCCAAATCCAGAAGATCTTTGAACTCATTAGGAAGGAGAGATTAGGATTTGAGGAGGGTTCATTAAGATTTATAAAAACTGAAACAAAATCAGAAGTTATTAGATTTGAAGATCTCATCTTCAAAAATTCTGCAGGTGTAGAACACCGCAGCCTAATGATCTATTCTAGATTCCTGTTTGAGCCGCACAGTTGTCCGGCCTCTACAGGTATCCATATGAGGATCTAATCATCTGAGAATGGGTCTTATCGAAGTTTTAGCTCCGGGCAAAGACCTCTCATGACTAAGACATAAGTTGGAATAAGAATCTGCAACTTACCTCCTTGATGAAGAACCTTTCTTCTTCAACCTTGCTCATGATGGAGGAAGAGGAAGGAGGAATCTTGCACGTGGATCTTCCTTGCCTTGCTACCGTGGAAGAAGAGGAGGATGAAGACCCCTTGCTGCCGTGGAGAAGGAGGAAGAAAGAAGAGAAGGCGTAGAGAGAAAGAGGAGAGAATTAATTCATAATGTCTCCCTTGCTACCCTTTTATAGATTGGGTTTAGGGCCTCTCCTAATCTTATTAGGAGTATGGGACTATAACCCACCCTTGGATTAATGCCAAGTGTCCAATCCTTATGCTCATAGATGCATGACATGTGTCCACTTAATCAATTGAATAGTTTCCTAATCACATTAGGATTCCTAATCTCATTAGGAGAATTAATTGATTTGGGAGCATGCATCCTACGACGCCATGTGGACTTTAAAGTCCGCATAGTGTGAACATGACTTAAGTCATATTTATCCTACGACGACATGTGGTCTTTAAAATCCGCACAAACCTTGGTTTAATCAAATTGACCCAATCATGAACCCAAATCAATTTGGGTCGAACCCAATTTGATTTGGCTCATTAAATCAGCCCAATTGCAATTCAATTGCAATCAATTCCACTTAATTCTTCTTTCATTAACTTACTAACACTTAGTGGGTTAATTCAATCACCAATCATATTGATGATTGATTTCTATTGTGATTCCAAATCATAATTATGATAATCTGACTAATTAAATTCTCTATATGTGTGACCCCGTAAATTTTATTCTGACTAGTAGTGAGACATATTGAGATCTTCATCTCAATATCACTGAAACTTCTTTCAGTGGACTGAAACAATTTCAGTTCTACTCTCAGGGTTCACTGATCACCAAGTGAATGCCTTCGAGTCTCACAATCTACTAGTGACACCTAGCAGTATATGGTGGCAACCCAGCAGAATGGAATGTCTGAACCTCTAGGTGCAGTTAGCGTATGATACATTTCCTCTATCATGGATCCCGACGTGACGGAGGTTATGGATATCTCGTCAAATCCCATCGTCCGTCATATGTCAAATTTATACGACTTTCAGTTCGAGATATGAAAAACTCTTTTTTCAAAATACCTGGCCAGGAATTTATCGAACTCAGTTTCATAAATCACATAGGATCACTCCTAATCTATCAAGGTCGATAGATCCCATCTACATGAAACCCTATTCCAAAATGAACCTACTGTAGCCAATCCGCACTACAAGTATCCGAATGGCTAGGGCCCAAGTTCACATGCTCGTCAAACTACAGCAACCTCATAGTGAATAGCTGAGGCATTGCAAGTCAAAGAACCAGTTACACAACTGTAGCATAAGTAGTCACGACGAGTGGATAGACATCCATGTGACTACTATCTTTGGTCATACTCAGTACTTTGTTCTCTAACAAGTACTTGCATAATCACTCCAGTGTCTCTACACCGTAGACTCGAGACTCATCCATCTGACTAAGTGATCTATGCACTAATCTCAGCAGATTGATCACCATCCCTCGTGATGGATCCATCGATCAGGATCATTTAGAAATTAATCCCTAATGACACATGCCTCAAATTCTCAACTCCTTTGAGAATATGTGTCATTATGTATTAATTTCTTGGACGATTCATGGACACTACAAAACATGAATGAAAAATAAATTGCCCAATCTTATTTATTAATAAGAGTCAAATTACAAATTTGTGCTCCATATTACAAATATGCGTCAGCCACATTGGCTTCTAGGGCATACTTCTAACAGCACCAAACCACTATACATTGTCTTGTTTGTGTTGTGCTTGTTTTTGTATTTATTCTTACTTTATATTCGATTCTTGCTCTAGAGTAAATTCACACAAGTAACTTAAGAAAGCTTCCACCGCTCTTAACAAGAAAACTTTTAAAGCACCAAAAATTTAGAAACCCAATTCACCCCTCCTCTTGAGTTGTCACCTTAGGCAACAAATAGTAACAACTTTACCATTTAATTTAATTAAATTAGAGTTATTGATATAATTGTTATGCCAATTTTTTTCATATTTGAAATAAGTTATCTTATTTGATGGTTTGACTGACGAATTTATAACTTTTTTCTTTAGAAGTTTATTATTAAGCAAGGAAGTCAAGTTAAGTCTTGATTTATCAAAAACAGCATGTTGGCTTTCAAACATCATTTTTAATCTTTCTGAATTTACAGTGAATTTGTTAATAAGAGATTTCAATTGGTTAACTTCTTTACTTAAGTTTTGATTTTTTTTAATTAAATTCTAATTTTCTAAATCAATTCTTCTGAATTTAACCTTAGGCATTCATTCTCAAAATTTAGTTTATCTTTCATTTCAGTGATAGAATTTTTTTTCTTCTGATATTTCCAGATTTAACTTTTAAGATTTTTATTTTTTATAGTTAATTTTTTACATTCACCATACAAATCATGAAAAGCATTTAATAGTTCATCATAAGAGAATTTTTCTTGAAATTCATTTGATGTAAAATTAGATTCAAATTTTACCTTTTCTTCTTGTGCCATAAAGCATAGATTTGCAATGTGATGTTGCTCTTCTTCTATGCATAATGTTTCAGATTTGTTAGTGCATTCATATTTAACTTCAAGCATATCTCATATTTTCTTAATAGTTGTGCAAAAGGATATGCAATTAAGTTTACTATCATCTAGTGCACAAAATAGAACATTCATGGCTTTTGCATTTTGCTGAGCCATTTTCTTATCATGATTAGTATTTGTGTGTTGCCCATTGACTATGATACTTCATAAATCGTAGTCATGTGCTTGAATAAAAATATGCATGCGTACTTTCCAATGTGTGTAGTTTATGCCAATAAATAGTAGAGGTCTATCAATTAATTGTTCCTCTTCTAGAAAACTATCTATTTGAGTTGTCATGATCTTTGGCTTTTTGACGATTAGGTCAAAATCAAAAGAAAGAAAATTATAGAGCACCTCCTCTGATACCACTTGTTGCCTAAGGTGACAACCCAAGAGGGGGGGTGAATTGGATTTTCTAAATTTTAAGACCTTAAATTAATTTTTAAATAAATGTGGTTTGGCCTATTTAATAAATATAGGTGCAGTGAAAGCAATAGTAATAAAGCTCTAAATAATTGTGATTAAGTCACTTTTAGAATTTAAGCTAGAGCAATTACTTAAGTAAAGAAAATAAATCAAGAAGCACACAATGCAAACACAATCAAGTATAGTGGTTCGGTGCACCCCAAAGCACCTACGTCCGCTCTCCAAGCATTCCCTTGAGAATTCACTATAACCCCTCGGATTACAGTTGAATTATTTTTCCGGGCTCACAATCCAAAAACCCTTACAATTGGTTTTTCCGAGATCACCAATAACCTATGTTAGTTTTGCGGGCTCATCCACAACTTAACTGTTGGTTTTACGGGCTCACTAACAACCTACGTTGGTTTCACGGTTTCACCAACAAACCTTACAATGAATGAAAAATATAAGGTTTAAAACTCCTAAGTGAGAAAATATAACAAATATGCACAAAAGAAAAAGATTAGAAAATAATTATCACTTTGTAGATTGTTCTTCTCTTCTTTCCCAAGGTCGCTTCACTCTTCAATAAATTGGTTGAGCTCTTAAAGGCACTTGAATTCTGCTCAACACTCTTCTTTGCGTTTGAACTTGAGGCAATAACTTTAACTCTCTTAAATTTTCTCTTTTCCTTGAATGCACACTTAGATCCTCACCCCGACCTTTTCCTTGATGAATGGTGGCTCTTAAATACCTCTCTATTCTCCAAAGATCACTTCCTAGCCATTGAAATAGAGAAACTAGCCGTTTATAGCCGTTCAAAAAGTGCTTCTGCAAAACTAGCCGTTATGCTGTCAGCCATGCTAGGGTCGACCTGAGCAAATCTGGGGTCGGCTCAAGTTACTGTTCACAGGCTGGGGTCGGCTCAAGCTTTTCTGAGGTCGGCTCCTGCTACAGTGGGGTCGGCTCAAGCTTTTCTGGGGTCGACCCTCTCAAGAATTCTAGAACCTTATTTTTCTGACTTTTCAGACTGGGGTCGGTTCAAGCTTTCTTGGGATCGACCTGTGCTACAGTGGAGTTGACCCGAGCTACAGTATGGTCAACCCTCTTAGGAGTTCCAGATGGATGTTTTTCTGATGTCTGAAGTTGGGGTCGGCTCAAGCTTTTCTGGGGTCGACCCGAGAGGGGTCGGCTCCAAGTTTCTTGTGGTCAGCTCGAGTGGGGTCGGCCCGAGTACTGTGCCTATTTTTCTGAGGTCGATCCAAGCCTTGTGCCAAGTGTGCCAATGTATCAAATTGTGCCAGGGTCGACTCCAATTCTTCTAGAGTCGACTCTAGCTTTGATTTTCTGCATCTTAAGGTTAGTTTAGCACATGAGACCAATAAAAATATTGCAATTGATTTTGAATGCTTGGCACATAAAAAAAATTCATCTCTCTGACCAGTAAAAAGATAGAATTGCCCCTTAATAATGAAACTTCACTCTTAACTTTGTCAAATTGAGATTTAGGTTTTTTCTCAAGTTTTTCTAATAAATTTGTCCTTAGATGAATTCTTGAGAGTTGTTTTAAACGCACCAAAAGAGTGTATCAAGAATGTATTGAGTATGTATCGCTTCTTTTTTCCTTGAGTATTTATATAGTTGATCAATTTAGTTAATGACATTAGCACTTCCATATGGCCTTATGCTTTGTAAGCATAAGTCATTGAATCCACACATGTAGTATTTGAGATATTCTTGTACATTTTCATTGTAGCATGTCACATAGATACATAAGCAAAGATCATTTTAATTACTAAGTATGCTATAGTAAACATATTTCATTTTAACAAAAAAAATTTATTAAGTCAAAATATTTTAAATACAACTTAATCACTTGAGTAGTAAATTATATATGAGGAAGAGGGGTCATTCAAGTGAGCAGGCATGTTCGAGAAAGCACCAAACCAGTGACCCCTAGTTCTACTAGAGAGTCCAGTACTAGTGTTAAAATGAAAGGGTCTGGAAGAGGAGGGTTGACTAGATTGTGCAGGAGGTTTGGCAGAGATGGAGACTCTAGGGATAGAAGATGAGTTCCCAAGTTGCCCATTTAATCTTCCTATGGCCTAAAGAAGAAACATTACTCTGGAAGAAATAGCAATTGAAGTCCTATAGATCTCTTCTCCTAATTGTTGGATTCCAGACTCAATTCTTCCTCTAAGTCTTCCAGCTTCCAAATTAAGCTCTAAAATCTTTGCAATATATTCATTTGGATCTTGACCCATTTTTCCATGATTAATCTTTTCTTCCAAAAAAGCCATCCTTTCACTTAGGTTGGTACAGAGTTCTGAATCAATGAAAACCTTGCACTCCGTTATGGCAGTAACTAAACTAAGTTAGATGTAACTGTGGCTTGAGAATCTCTTGAGCTATCTTCGAGTTCAGAAATTCTAGCTGGCAGAAGAATTGCAACTACCTCGATCAGAGATAATCTTCGACTATTCTTTATGCAGCCAAATGTCAGAATCTAGCTTCTAAGCTGACAGAATATCAGAATCTTGTTCTTCAATAGCAGGTTGCTTCTAAGCTTCTCCTCTGACAGAGGAGAGTTCATCTATGGCTTCATCTCTAGTTTCTTCTTCTTCAGGTTTGGCTTCTCCTTTAGTTCTCACCCAATGATCATCTTTCTTATTGTATCCCATGTGATGCAGTCAGAAAAGAATAACTCACTAGTTGTTTCACTAACCAAGCTTATACTTAAATTCTTGACGATCTCAATGAGCATCAAACTGTATGGAAATGGAGCTTTTGATCTTGAGACAATTTCATGCATCCTCTGAATTATTAGGATAGGGTAGTTCTAATCATGGAGTATACAATCGGAAAACATGAATTAAACATCCAAGTATTTATCGTGCCGGTTACGTCTACGACAAATCAAGCATCGAAATAATCCATGCATCAATATATATAAACCATGCAAGATCTATCTAATAAATAAATATGCAAGAACCCAAAACATACCAATGGATATAAAAACAATTAAAATTAAAGTTTAGAGTGTACTTGATGAAAGCAACATGACAAGGGTTCATCCATCACCCTTTGCCAAAGAAATTAGCAAGCCATTACAAACATCACCATCTCTCCCTTTTTCACTCTCTTTTTTTTTATTTCTTTTTTATTTCTTTTTAGAAACAGGGGATGCCCTGTTTCTTCTTTTCAATGACAGGGCTCGGCTCCCCTCCTCTTCCTTCCGATCTTTTCCTTCAACCCCAGCTGGCCACCCTTCTTCCTCCCGAATGAGAGCTATATAGTGGCGTTCGATCCCCCTTGAGCACACGCGGTGGAGATGGAAGGAAATGGAGGGGAATCTCGAACGTTGATCGCGGGCGGATCTGGCGCTGACCGAAATCTGGGGTCTCGATTTTGGGCGGAAGAAGGGGGCGTTGATCGCTGGCTCACGGATGGCTGCAGGTGGGATTGAATGCATGAGAGGCGTGGGAGACGGATGAGGCATGAAACCATCACGGACCGCTGGGATTTGTTGGAAGGAGGAACGCTGGAATGATGCAAATTCCAGCTAGCTGCAAGGTATGGAAAGCTCGGACGTGAGGTTGGAGATGGACGGCTAGATGCTGGATCTCGGACGCGTGGGAGGTGCCGGAAAGATGGGCCACTGCTGTGAATGCGGGATAGGCTGCTAGAAAGATGGATCGGAAGGAATGGGTGCTGATCTCGGCTGGGAGGACGGGATCAGTGGCACTTTGGGTGTTCTAGGATGAGACGCGGCAGATGGCTGGGATCGATTGGTGCCTCGGAGCCGATCGCGGTAGCTGGAGCTGGAGGGTGAGCGGACGGCTGCGGGATTGAAGCTTGGAATGCAGTGAAGATGGGGTGGCTGGGACGGGCTGATGGGAGGCGCTGATCTTGGTGGGCACTCGTTGGATGCGGCGTTGGAAGGAGCTGGTCGCTGGTTCACCGCGTGGATCACGGAGGGTTGGATGCTTCCCCTGCTTCGATGCTGGGATGGAAGGCTGATGCGGAAACCAACTCAACAAGCTGTGAGATGGCTGAGCTTGCACACTTTGCGTTGGGCTACTGGGAATCGGTTGCAGTGAACTGGTCGGCTGAACTTAGCCTCCTTCAAGTGTGCAACTGGGGTTGACTCATACGGTTGGCTGGTCATCCGTGGTGGTGCATCTTTTTGGACCTAATGCACATTTTTGCTTTGATTTACAATCACCTGCACCTTACAAAAATATAATATAAATACAATACTTTTATCATTATTTGTTAGCAATAATACTAATTTAAGTGATATGTAATTCGCACTTTTGTGCTCTCATCACACCCCCCAACTAGCTTATTGCTAGTCTCTAGTAATTAACGAGCAAACAATAATGAGGACAAAAAAAGTATGGTCTAACCTATGACTTTTTATTTAAAAAATACAAAACTAAGATACGTACCCACTTTCGTAGGGCATCATGATTGCACTTGGCTCGTGCAACAAGCCGTTAAACCCTTAGGTTACCTTAGCGGACGAGTGTTGTCTCGTGAAGGTTTGTAGAGATGTTACCCACAAACATCATGAATGATATGACATGAGAACCTAAATTTTAAGCTAATACTCATGTAACTAATATATATTTTTAAGCATGGTAACTATCAAAATAAGAAAAATATGAAAGTGTAGTGTGCATAAAAGAGTATGACTTTCTTAGAGCACTAATACCTCCACCACAACATAGCACTGCTTGAATTTTTTTAGGTGCACTAATCAAGTTCACAAGTGTTTACTACAGTTTATTAGAGCCTGATCCATCAAATTTTCAGAATATCTCATGTTGTCTAAATTTGTCAAAAATGGTTCGCATATAAAGAAGGAGCTATTGAGCCCAGCTAAACATCCAAAGTACACAGAGTTCCAAATTAATGGAGTCAAACCAGCCATTACCACATGTCACTGGGTTCAGTCCAACCAACCTTATTCATGCTTATTTTTATTTTTGAACAAATACGACGATTACAATAGTCCAACACCCTTAGGCTCTAGTAAGATCCATGTAACGAGTTTTCGGCCAATGACTCCTCATCCAGTTGGCTCAAGGCATTAGGTGAAACACCCCTCGGGCTTAATTACTCGAACCAGACTACGCCACGAGGTCAGACTTGTCATCTCTTTTTTTTTTTTTGCGATAAAAAGAGGAGGTAAACTGAACCATATAACGTGACTGCATCGTGACTATAGGTCAACCAAGGTCGGAACATAAGGCACTTAGGTGATCTAGCCAGGGTATTCAACCTCTATCTTTATGTGAAAACAAAATCAAGAACCTTATAGTACGGACAAGGATACTCGTACTTCTTTTACAGATATGGCTTAATAAAAATGCATTAAACAAATGTGAACTCCTGAGGCCTTCTTATAATCATTAAGTAAATGTGCAGGGATCTAATAATAGATCTCTGATCAGTCATAGTATGCATGTGTTCCTTGCCTTAATAGTTGCACAAACTTAATATGAAAATACATGTGCATTTGCTTAGAAAAGAAAGCAACAAATCAAATGCAAAAACAAGTTTTTTTTTTCTTTTTTTTTCTCTCAATAATATATTTCCCTCCCCCCAACTTAAACATTACATTGTCCTCAATGTAGTAGATACAAGAGATATTTATATGAGAGACAGTAGAAAAAATAATATTGGAGAGAAGAGGAATACCTTGAGCTGTTGATATCAAGAAAATAAGACCTACAAAACTAGAAAAAAAATAATTCTAACTAATATACACATACCTTTGCCTTCATATTCAGTCATAAGAGGGCTCCCCCAAGAAAAAGGAGTCCTCTTCATCCGCAAAATTCTCAAGAAAAGGTTTTAACCTGTGTCCATTTACCTTAAAAATTTTACCATCCCGTGGATTCTCAATCTCAACCGCCCCATGTGGAAAAACAGTTTTTATAATGTAAGGACCTGTCCATCTCGATCGCAATTTACCAGGAAACAGATGTAAGCGGGAGTCGTATAAAAGGACTTTTTGCAAAGGTTCAAAAGTTTTTTTCAAAATTGATTTATCATGTAAGATCTTCATTCGTTCTTTACAAATCTTAGCATTATCATAAGCATCTCTGCGAATCTCGTTAAGCTCGTTTAATTGCAATTTTCTAGCTAGACCGGCATCTTGTAAATCAAAATTCAATTTTCTAATTGCCCAATACGATTTATGTTCTATTTCTACGGGCAAATGACACGCTTTTCTGTAGACTAGCCGGTAGGGAGACATGCCAAGATTGGTATTGTATGCAGTACGATAAGCCCATAATGCATCTGATAGTTTCAAGGACCAATCTTTCCGTGATGGGTTCACCGTTTTCTCTAAAATACGCTGATGCGGTTGGATCCACTAGACCGCCTCAGACTTAATCATTTGGTTATTTTTGCTATTGAGTCCTTGATGTTAATTTTATTTCAGCATAGCCTTGCTCGGGTTAGCCGACTTGGCCTTTATTAGAGTCGCTTTGGGTTTAGTTGTTTCTTGAATTCAATTAGATCAAATCAAGTTAAGGGGTCAGGTAGCCATCTATAAATAGATGTGGTGAGCACCTATTTTAACATGCAAAAATTAATTGAAAGGCTTTTGCCCTAGCTCTCTTCCCTTCTCTCTTCTCTTCTTGCGACGCCTTCCCCCTCTCCCTAGGCCGCCGTCCAAGGCCGCCGCCCCCTCCTTCATCCGGCTGCACCACCTCTGTCCCGAGAGGCCAGCCACCTTCTTCCTCTTCTTCCTCTCCTCCTTGATCCCTTCCAGCCTCTACAAACAACTCCATCCCGTCGGATTCTCAGCCCGTCCTTCCCTACATAGTCATCAGTCGGAGGCTAATATCTCAAGATCTCGACGTCCTCTCTAGACCCACTACCTATCGCTGGAAAGCTAATGCGGAGATCTACAATATATCCAAAATTGAGATCGATCTGACGGACGGATCTTCAGAAATTGTGTCTGCAATCAGGTCAGAACCACCCTTCCAGAAATCAAGAAGAGTCAATAATCTTGAGATACGGATCAAATTCTATCGGATCGCATCAATTTGGTATCAGAGCAGTTCAATCCTTGGCCTTGGAAGATGGTGAACACCCGCTCTACAACCTCGAAGCAGCAAGAAGCGGCATCTTCAAGGGGCGTCGACCCACATCAAGAAGGCTCGCGATCACCCGCAGCCTCGGCGGACCTGAGACCCGATCTTGATTCCACCGACCGTCTCTTGGAGTTCTTGCGTGGGAATCAAACAACTATGCAGCAGAGCCAACAACAATTGATGGAGAAGATGGATACCATGCAACGCCATATCGAGATGATGTTGCAACTATTGCTAAATCAGCGGCAAGAAACTCCACCGGGGGGAGCTCCGCGTCGGACCCGGGTGGAATCTCCGGCCCCTACCCATGGACGACCAGGATGGAGGGGACCCCCTCCTCGTGAGCCTCTCCTTCCCAACCCACCAGAGGAGATGCGGCTGGACCAAGGAGAAGATCGACCTAGACCTCGACCCGAGCTCATACCGATTGGTGCACGCGCTAGGGCTCAAGGGATGAGCCCGATTGGCATCGACGACGGGTCGGATATGGAGGATGATCCCATCCAGAATTTTCAGATGAGGAACCAGCGTGTGGGGGAGTACCCACGCCGAGGATATGAACGAGATCGGGACCGTAATGGAGATCGAGAGGGAGGAAATCGCGGACTAACTCTTAGGCTGAAATTTCCCAAGTTTAAAGATGGCGATCCTCTCGATTTGGTGTATCGAGCTGAGCGGTTCTTTCACTACCATGGCACAGCGGAGGACCAAAAGGTATTGATCTCATCTTTTCACCTAGAAGAGACCGCCCTGCGATGGTTTCAAACCGCCGACCGAGCCCGACCTTTCAACGGTTGGGAGGATTTTTCTGCAGCAATTTGTCGGCGTTTCGGCCCTACCGAGTACGATGACTTCCAGTCTATGCTATCAAGGGTCACCCAAAATACTACTGTTAGAGCCTTTCAAGAGGAGTTTGAGAGGATTAGCAACCGAGTGGTGGGGTGGAGCGACTCCGCGCTGAAAAGCGTATACCTCGGAGGACTTCGTGTCGACATTCAAGCCGAGGTGAGGACTTTGCGGCCACAATCTCTGGAGGATGCCTTTGCCTTGGCCCTGATGGTGGAAGAGAAGATCAAGACCACTCGATCAGCGGCACGGGGCAGCTGGACCAACCCCCGGGCCGACCAAACCGCAGGGGGCTCCATCGGCCAGCCGAGAGCGCCGACGGCTGCAGCAGCCAACACAGGGCCGAGGACGCCTCTTCGCTTGTCAGGTGACGTCAAGAGGGTTGAGCATCCACCCGGGAGGACCTTGACACCAGCACAAGTGGAGGAACGTCGAGCAAAAGGCCTATGTTTTCGCTGCGACGAGAAATTTACACCGGGACACCGGTGTGCGCGGCCCGTCGGAGCGGTGATGTTGATCGACGGATTGGAGGACGAGGCCATGGCTGAAGATGGTGATGAGGTTGCTAAGGACGAGCCCCAAGATTTAGAGGCCGAGGAAGAGGACGTGCCACCTCAGATTTCATTGCATGCCTACTCCAGATCGGCGACACCGAAAACGCTACGCGTGGACGGCATGATCAAAAGACGTGTGGTGCGTATCCTCATAGATACGGGCAGCACCCACAATTTTTTGGATGAGAGGCTCGTCAAACAGATCGGTCTCATAGCAGAGCCGACATTGGGCTTCGATGTGGCATTGGGTGATGGAGCCACGTTGAGGGCGGAGGGCATATGCCGAGGCATCACTTTGACGATCCAGGGCAGCCAATTCAAGCTCGATCTCTATCCGTTGGCATTACGAGGAGCTGATTTGGTCTTTGGTACGCAGTGGCTGCAGAGTCTTGGCCCGGTTACATTCGATTTCGCCGAGATGTGGATGACTTTCAGACGGAGCGGACGGCGAGTTAGATTGGATGGCATTCGGCCAAGCCCAAGGGCTGCACTTCAGCCCCTAGTCGGCTTGCCCGGACCCGGCGCGCACAGCTACTTGATGCAGCTCTTACCTCTGTCGATGGAGACCACAACGGAGGCAGGTATACCTACTGATTTGGCTGCTCTCTTACAGGGGTTCGCAGATTTATTTGAGGACCCTCATGGTCTTCCACCCGAGAGGGAGCACGATCATCACATAGAGATTGTACCGGAAGCAGAACCGGCGAATGTGAGGCCTTACCGCTACCCACACGTTCAGAAGGAGGAGATCTCAAAGATGGTACAAGAGATGTTGGAGAGCGGCATCATTCAGCCCAGTAGAAGCTCATATTCGTCGCCAGTGCTGCTGGTACATAAGAAGGATGGGACGTGGCGATTCTGCGTCGACTACCGGGCACTTAACGCGATCACCGTTAAGGATCGGTATCCGATTCCAGTCATAGAGGAGCTGTTGGATGAGCTTGCTAGTGCGGACTACTTCAGCAAACTTGATCTCCGTGCCGGATACCACCAGATCTGTGTCAGGCCCGAAGATGTGCACAAGACGGCGTTTCGGACACACGATGGCCATTATGAGTTCCGGGTGATGCCGTTCGGCCTCACCAATGCACCAGCGACGTTTCAGGGGCTCATGAATGACATATTCAGACCATTACTACGACGGTATGTCCTTGTATTCTTTGATGACATACTAGTTTATAGTCGTTCATGGCAGAAGCACCTAGAGCACTTGGAGGAAGTGCTGAAAATTCTGCGCAGAAATCAATTGAAGGTAAAGCGATCCAAGTGCCTATGGGCCGAGCCGAAGGTCGAGTACCTAGGCCATGTCATCTCTGCTGCAGGTGTGGAGCCGGACCAAGCAAAGATATATTGCATGACTGAGTGGCCGCTACCCAAGAACCAAAAGGAGCTGCGAGGATTTTTGGGCCTAACCAGTTATTACCGTCGGTTTGTGGAGAGATATGGAAAGATCGCCGCGCCACTGACCCTGCTGCTGCGAAAGGGCGAGTTTAGATGGACCGAGGCAGCAACGGGAGCATTCAAGAAGCTCAAAGAAGCCATGACGACGGCACCGGTTTTGGCGCTATCCGATTTCGCCAAACCGTTTGTAGTCGAGTGCGATGCTTCCGGTGCCGTTATTGGTGCTATTTTGATGCAGGAGGGACGGCCAATTGCTTTCATGAGCAAGGCGTTGTCCCCTAGGACCCGCTCGCTGTCCACATATGAGAGGGAGATGATGGCGGTCATCCATGCAGTCACAAAGTGGAGGCCGTACCTTATCGGCCGCCGATTCATCGTTCGGACTGATCAGCAGAGCCTTCCATTTTTTCTTGAGCAGCGCATACATACTCCAGCCCAGCAGAGGTGGGTGTCGAAGCTTCTCGGCTATCACTATGAGATGGTGTACAAAAAGGGCGCAGAAAATTGAGTGGCGGATGCACTATCGCGCCAACCCGAGTCCGGCGAGTTGGCGGCTTTGACTACGCCGGTTTTTCCTTTTATTTCAGACTTGAGGACCGCCACATGCCGGGATCCGGACCTAGTACAGATCCAGAGGGAGTTGGCAGCAGACCCGAGCAGTCATCCCGAGATGGAGGACCGAGATGGGTTGATTCTGGACCATGGGTTGATCCGCGTGCCCACCGATTCAGCCATGCGACAGGTATTGATCCAGCACTTCCATGATACTCCTTTTGCTGGACATGAGGGACTTTTCAGGACTTACAAGAGGCTGAGCCAGAGCTGTACGTGGGTAGGCATGAAGGCAGCAGTCAGAGCTTATGTACAGCAATGCGATGTGTGCCAAAGGGCGAAGGCGGATTCACTGCGACCTGCGGGTCTACTTCAGCCTTTACTGATTCCTGATCTGGTTTGGGAGGATGTGTTGATGGACTTCATTGAGGGGCTGCCATTAGTTCGAGGGTACTCAGTGATCATGGTCGTTGTGGACCGCCTCAGCAAGTATGCCCACTTTTCGGCGCTCGCACATCCATTTTCTGCTCGACGGGTGGCAGAGGTCTACATACAGGACATTGCTCGATTACATGGTATGCCTCGGACTATTGTTTCTGATCGTGACCGCATTTTTATTAGCGCATTCTGGCAGGCTTACTTCAAACAGCAAGGGACGAAGCTTGCCATGAGCTCGGCTTACCACCCTCAGACCGATGGGCAGATGGAGGTGGTAAACCGCGGCATCGAGCAGTACTTGCGCTGTATGATTGGTGATCGGTCCCGAGAGTGGCTTTCTTATTTATCTTGGGCCGAGTATTCGTACAACACCGCTTTCCACTCAGCCATAGGGATGACACCCTTTGAGGCGGTGTATGGACGAGTACCACCGACGCTGCGAGTTTATGATCCACTGTCACATGCGGATCGGACAGAGGCAGATTTTGAGCTCTTAGATCGTGATGCTACCTTACGGCGGTTAAAGTTCCACATAACGACTGCGCAGAACAAGATGAAGCAGCTGCATGATCGGAAGCACAGAGATCCAGTATACGAGGTGGGCGACTGGGTATACGTCAAGGTGCAGCCTTATCGACAGTTGACACTGCGGCCTATGGCGAACCAGAAGCTCTCTCATCGCTTCTACGGGCCCTTTCAGATATTGGAGCGCATTGGACCCGTGGCGTATCGCTTGGACTTGCCGACTACATCGAGAGTTCATCCGGTATTCCATGTGTCGCTTCTGAGGGCCCGGCTTGGACCCAAGACATCTGTCGGCCCAATCATACATGAGCCACCGGAGGACGAGGTAGTGGAGCCGGTTCGAGTGCTGGCGAAGCGCAGAATATGAGTAGAAGGACGACTGGAAACCCAGATATTAGTGGAGTGGCTGGGGAGAGCAGCAGACCAGGCCACATGGGAGTTTGAGACTGAGATACTTGATCGTTTCCCTGACTTCCAACCTTGAGGACAAGGTTAAGGAAGCGTGGTGGAGTGATGCGGTTGGATCCACTAGACCGCCTCGGACTTAATCATTTGGTTATTTTTGGTATTGAGTCCTTGATGTTAATTTTATTTCAGCATAGCCTTGCTCGGGCTAGCCGACTTGGCCTTTATTGGAGTCGCTTTTGGTTTAGTTGTTTCTTAAATTCAATTAGATCAAATCAAGTTAAGGGGTCAGGTAGCCATCTATAAATAGATGTGGTGAGCACCTATTTCAGCATGCAAAAATTAATTGAAAGGCTTTTGCCCTAGCTCTCTTCCCTTCTCTCTTCTCTTCTTGCGACGCCTTCCCCCTCTCCCTAGGCCGCCGTCCGAGGCCCGTCCAAGGCCGCCGCCCCCTCCTTCATCCGGCTGCACCACCTCTGTCCTGAGAGGCCAGCCACCTTCTCCCTCTTCTTCCTCTCCTCCTTGATCCCTTCCAGCCTCTACAAACAACTCCATCCCGTCGGATTATCAGCCCGTCCTTCCCTACGCAGTCATGAGTCAGAGGCTGATATCTCAAGATCCGTCCGTCAGATCGATCTCAATTTTGGATATGTTGTAGATCTCCGCATTAGCTTTCCAGCGGTAGGTCGTGGGTCTAGAGAGGACGTCGGAATTTTTTTCTTGAGCAGCGCATACATACTCCAGCCCAGCAGAGGTGGGTGTCGAAGCTTCTCGGCTACGACTATGAGATGGTGTACAAAAAGGGCGCAGAAAATCGAGTGGCGGATGCACTATCGCGCCAACCCGAGTCCGGCGAGTTGGCGGCTTTGACTACGCCGGTTTTTCCTTTTATTCAGACTTGAGGACCGCCACATGCCGGGATCCGGACCTAGTACAGATCCAGAGGGAGTTGGCAGCAGACCCGAGCAGTCATCCCGAGATGGAGGACCGAGATGGGTTGATTCTGGACCATGGGTTGATCCGTGTGCCCACCGATTCAGCCATGCGACAGGTATTGATCCAGCACTTCCATGATACTCCTTTTGCTAGACACGAGGGACTTTTCAGGACTTACAAGAGGCTGAGCCAGAGCTGTACGTGGGTAGGCATGAAGGCAGCAGTCAGAGCTTATGTACAGCAATGCGATGTGTGCCAAAGGGCGAAGGCGGATTCACTGCGACCTGCGGGTCTACTTCAGCCTTTACTGATTTCTGATCTGGTTTGGGAGGATGTGTTGATGGACTTCATTGAGGGGCTGCCATTAGTTCGAGGGTACTCAGTGATCATGGTCGTTGTGGACCGCCTCAGCAAGTATGCCCACTTTTCGGCGCTCGCACATCCATTTTCTGCTCGACGGGTGGCAGAGGTCTACATACGGGACATTGCTCGATTACATGGTATGCCTCGGACTATTGTTTCTGATCGTGACCGCATTTTTATTAGCGCATTCTGGCAGGCTTACTTCAAACAGCAAGGGACGAAGCTTGCCATGAGCTCGGCTTACCACCCTCAGACCGATGGGCAGACGGAGGTGGTAAACCGCTGCATCGAGCAGTACTTGCGTTGTATGATTGGTGATCGGCCCCGAGAGTGGCTTTCTTATTTACCTTGGGCCGAGTATTCGTACAACACCGCTTTCCACTCAGCCATAGAGATGACACCCTTTGAGGCGGTGTATGGACGAGTACCACCGACGCTGCGAGTTTATGATCCACTGTCACATGCGGACCGGACAGAGGCAGATTTTGAGCTCTTAGACCGCGATGCTACCTTATGGCGGTTAAAGTTTCACATAACGGCTGCGCAGAACAGGATGAAGCAGCTGCATGATCGGAAGCACAAAGATCCAGTATACGAGGTGGGCGACTGGGTATACGTCAAGGTGCAGCCTTATCGACAGTTGACACTGCGGCCTATGGCGAACCAGAAGCTCTCTCATCGCTTCTACGGGCCCTTTCAGATATTGGAGCGCATTGGACCCGTGGCGTATCGCTTGGACTTGCCGACTACATCGAGAGTTCATCCGGTATTCCATGTGTCGCTTCTGAGGGCCCGGCTTGGACCCAAGACATCTGTCGGCCCAATCATACATGTGCCACCGGAGGACGAGGTAGTGGAGCCGGTTCGAGTGCTGGCGAAGCGCAGAATATGAGTAGAAGGACGACTGGAAACCCAAATATTAGTGGAGTGGCTGGGGAGAGCAGCAGACCAGGCTACATGGGAGTTTGAGACTGAGATACTTGATCGTTTTCCTGACTTCCGACCTTGAGGACAAGGTTAAGGAAGCGTGGTGGAGTGATGCGGTTGGATCCACTAGACCACCTCGGACTTAATCATTTGGTTATTTTTGCTATTGAGTCCTTGATGTTAATTTTATTTCAGCATAGCCTTGCTCGGGCTAGCCGACTTGGCCTTTATTGGAGTCGCTTTTGGTTTAGTTGTTTCTTAAATTCAATTAGATCAAATCAAGTTAAGGGGTCAGGTAGCCATCTATAAATAGATGTGGTGAGCACCTATTTCAGCATGCAAAAATTAGTTGAAAGGCTTTTGCCCTAGCTCTCTTCCCTTCTCTCTTCTCTTCTTGCGACGCCTTCCCCCTCTCCCTAGGCCGCCGTCCGAGGCCCCCATCCAAGGCCGCCGCCCCCTCCTTCATCCGGCTGCACCACCTCTGTCCCGAGAGGCCAGCCACCTTCTCCCTCTTCTTCCTCTCCTCCTTGATCCCTTCCAGCCTCTACAAACAACTCCATCCCGTCGGATTATCAGCCCGTCCTTCCCTACGCAGTCATGAGTCAGAGGCTGATATCTCAAGATCTCGATGTCCTCTCTAGACCCACGACCTACCGCTGGAAATCTAATGCGGAGATCTACAACATATCCAAAATTGAGATCGATCTGACAGACGGATCTTCAGAAATTGTGTCTGCAATCAGGTCGGAACCATCTTTCCAGAAATCAAGAAGAGTCAAGAATCTTGAGATACGGATCAAATTCTATCGGATCGCATCATACGCTTGATCTCTCGATTGGCTAACTCTACCTGGCCACTGGTTTATGGATGATATGGGGTAGCAATTCTATGGGTGACACCATATTTTTTCAATAAGGTTTCGAAAGGCTTATTACAAAAGTGTTTTCCACCGTCACTCATTATGATTTTAGGCATCCCAAATCGTGAAAAAATATTTTCTTTTAAAAACTTCAGGACAGGTTTGTGATCATTGGTCCTACAAGCGACAGCTTCTACCCATTTTGACACATACTCGACACCAACTAAAATGTATTCATATCCGAAAGACGGTGGGAATGGTCCCATAAAATCGATGCCCCAACAATCGAAAATTTTGATAATAGTAATGGGTTGAAGAGGCATCATCTGCCTACGAGTTAGACTTCCAATACGTTGACATGGATCACATGTCCTGCAGAACTCGTGGGCATCTTTGAACATAGTAGGCCAATAGAAACTACATTGCAAGACCTTTGCAACAGTTTTCTTAGAGGCAAAGTGTCCACCACAAGCATCAGTATGGCAGAAAGAGAGTACGCTTTGTATATCATGATCCGGTATGCATCGTCTAAAGATTTGATCATTGCAATATTTAAATAAATAGGGTTCGTCATAGTAATAATTCTTTACTTCGCGCAAGAAAATTTTTCTATCGGTCGACCCCCAATGCTCCGGAATCCGGTTCGTAACAAGAAAATTTACAATGTCAGCGTACCATGGCACAATAGAGAGTGCAAACAACTGTTCTTCAGGAAATGAGTCCTTGATGGAAAACTGTGGCACCGAATCATTAAAAACTAATCGTGATAAATGGTCAGCAACCACATTCTCTACTCCTTTTTTATCTTTGATAGTGATGTCAAATTCTTGGAGTAGAAGTATCCATCGTATTAAGCGTGGTTTGGCCTCTTTCTTATCCAACAAATATTTTAGTGCCGCATGGTCCGTGAAGATAACAATAGGAGCACCAAGGATATAAGAGCGAAATTTATCTAAGGCAAATACTACTGCAAGCAATTCCTTCTCGGTGGTAGTGTAATTCATTTGAGCATCGTTTAAGGTTTTGCTTGCATAGTAAATGACATATGGCTTATTATCCTTGCGTTGTCCTAGGACAGCTCCTATCGCATAGTCGCTAGCGTCGCACATAATCTCAAAAGGTAATGACCAATCAGGTGGTCGCACGATGGGTGCAGTGCTAAGCATAGACTTCAACTTTTCGAATGCCTCCTGACATGTTTCAGTCCAATTGAACGGTGTATCAAGGGTTAGGAGGTTACATAATGGTCGAGCTATGACACTAAAGTCCTTGATAAACCTCCTATAAAATCCGGCGTGACCCAAAAATGATCTAACATCTTTAACCGTCTTGGGTGCAGGTAGCTTAGCAATTAAATCTATCTTAGCTCTATCTACTTCCATGCCCTTCGATGAAACAATATGTCCTAGGACAATTCCTTTTGGTACCATGAAGTGGCATTTCTCCCAATTCAATATCAAATTCTTTTCCATACATTGAGCTAAAACGGCTTGTAAATGTGACAGACAATCATCAAATGTGTCGCCAAAAACGGAGAAGTCGTCCATGAACACTTCCAAAAATTTCTCGATCATGTCTTCAAAGATGCTGAGCATGCATCTTTGGAATGTTGCAGGTGCATTATACAACCTAAATGGCATTCATCGGAAAGCAAATGTGCCAAAAGGACAAGTGAAGGTAGTCTTCTCTTGATCTTCTGGTGAAATTTCAATTTGATAGTATCCCGAATAGCCATCGAGAAAACAATAGAAATCATGCCCTGCAACTCTCTCCAACACTTGGTCTAGGAAGGGTAGAGGAAAGTGATCCTTTCGTGTGACCAAATTCAGCTTTCGGTAGTCAACACACATGCGCCAACTCGTCGGAACACGAGTTGGAACTAGTTCACCTTGTTCATTTTCTACTACCGTCAAACCCGACTTCTTAGGCACGACTTGAGTAGGGCTTACCCACTTGCTGTCGAAAATTGGGTATATAATACCCACATCAAGCAACTTGAGGACTTCCGTCTTAACCACATCCCTCATCGTAGAATTCAACCTGCGTTGCATTTGCCTTGTGGTTTTGGCATTGTCCTCCAAATATATCCGGTGCGTGCAAATTAAAGGGCTAATCCCCTTCAAGTCGGCAATAGACCACCCTAAAGCTCCTTTATGATTCTTTAGAACATCAAGTAATTTTCTTTCTTGGTCATGATTAAGATCAGACGAGATAATTATAGGGTAAGCGTCCTCGGGTCCAAGAAAGGCATACTTGAGTTCCTTCGATAAAGGTTTTAACTCGAGCTTAGGCACTTGCTCATGGGATGGTACTATCTTTGCTTCTCGACGTAGCAACTGTTCAAATTTTTCTACTTTTGGTCTCCACCCATTGATCATCATGGTGTTCGAAAAATTCATACTAGGTTTGACCAACAAATCATCTTCATTGGTGCCATTAGAACACCAATCAATTAAACTATCGTCGGATGGATCGTTAAATGCTTCAGCTAACAAGTATTCCTCCGCAATGGTTTCAACCCAATCAACCTCCTTATTCTCTTCGTGATCATTGGGTTGCTTGCAAACATTAAAAATGTTCAGTTCTAAGGTTATGTTACCAAAAGAAAGCTTCATGATGCCATTCCTACAATTAATCAATACATTAGAAGTTGCAAGGAATGGACGTCCTAAAATGACCGGAATCTGAGACTGTGAGTTTGAAGCCGGATGTGTGTCCAATACGATAAAATCGACAGGAAAGTAGAACTTGTCTACTTGGACTAATACATCCTCGATAATCCTCCTTGGAATTTTAACTGACCTGTCAGCTAATTGCAAAGTGACGGTGGTTGGCTTCAACTCACCTAAACCAAGTTGCTCATATACAGAATATGGCAACAAATTCACACTCGCCCCTAAATCTAACAATGCTCGCTCTATCCTAAAGTTGCCTATGATGCATGAGATGGTTGGGCAACCTGGATCCTTAAATTTAGGAAGAATGTTGTGCTGCAAAATAGCACTCACATTTTCAGTTAAAAATGCCTTCTTCTTAACATTTAATCGGCGCTTGACAGTACACAAGTCCTTCAAAAATTTGGCATATGAGGGTACTTGTTTGATTAAATCAAGAAGAGGTATGTTGATCTTTACTTGTTTAAAAAGCTCAAGAATTTCAGAATTAGGTTCGAGCTTTTGCAACGGCTTTAACCGTTGTGGAAAAGGTGGAGAAAAAGGACATTCAACTTTCTTGGTAGAAGTTGGGACCTCAACTTCTTCTTTGTCCCTTTCATCGACTTTGGGAGCATCAGAATTAGAAGTGACCTGCGGTCTCAATGGGATGGTCTGATCGATGACTTTTCCATTACGCAAAGTCATAATGCTTTTTGCATGTTCTGTATTCGAACTAGAAGGAGTCGTATTATTACTACCGTACACTTGTGGGTTAGGTTGGGGTTGAGCTGGAAGCTTATCTTTCTCTTGGGTACTTAGGACGGTAGTCAACATTGACAATTGGTTCCTTATATCTTCAAAATTTTGAGTATTTTGAGCATTGATATTAGCTTGACCTTGTAGAAAAGTTTGTATAGATTGCAAGGTATCCTCGATATTCGGCTTTTGGGAGGATGGTGATGCAAAAGTAGGATGTGTAGGTGGAGGAGTTGAATGGTGTAACAGTTGAGGATGATCATTTCTCCACCTAAAATTTGGATGATTCTTCCAACCAGGGTTATAGGTATTCGAGTATGGATCGTTATAAGGCTTTTGGTAGGAGTTCATAGCATTTGCTTGATCATGCAAGACTTCTTTGAATGCCGGTATGGTGGGGCAATCTGTAGTGGTATGACCCGACATATCGCAGATACCACAATACTCGTTTCTAAGCTCTATAGTCTTGATAGGCTCAACCTTCCTAAGCTCAATTTCTTCTACTTTTCTAGTGAGGGCTGCCATTTTAGCATGAAGATCATCCTCAGTTCTGAGGTTGTAAAGGCCTCCCTGTACAGAGCTAATAGGCTTAGGTAAAGACTTATTGTTTCTATCCCCGTTATCCCAAAGTTGGGCAGTTTCAGCAAGGGAATCCAAATACTCCCCTGCCTCATCAGGTTGTTTTTCTAAAAATCTACCATTACACATGGTCTCTACAAATTGTTTCAATTGTGGAGATAAACCTTCATAAAAGAAACTAATAGTTCTCCAAGTTTCGAACCCGTGATGAGGGCATGAGAGAAGAAGGTCTTTAAATCTTTCCCAACATTCATAAAATGTTTCATTATCTTTTTGTTGGAAATTGCTAATATGTCTTTTTAAAAAATTGGTCCTTTGTGTGGGAAAGAATTTCTTTAAAAATTCTCTCTACATATCTTGCCAAGTTCTTATTGATCTAGGTCGCAACGAGTTTAGCCATGTTTTGGCCTTATCTTTTAGAGAGAAAGGAAACAATGTCAGCTTGAGGACATCCTCGGTGACGTTTGGCATTCTAAATGTAATGCTCAATTCTTCAAAATCTTTTAAATAAAGATACAGACTCTCGGACTCTAACCCGTGGAACTTGGGCAGCAATTGAATTACCCCCGGTTTGATGTCAAAATATCCTACATTATCAGAAAAAATTATGCATGAAGGCTGACTAGTCCTAGTCGGTTGTAGGTATTGTCTTAGAGTCATAACATGGGATTCTCGTTCTCGATTGTGGTGACTCCCCGCATCTTCATCTAAATCAGCCATCTCACAAGGTGTGAGATACTGCGAAGAAATTTTAAGGATGTGTCCTAAGGGATGATCTAAAGTTGTACGACTTAATCGACCGGTGTCGTCCTTATTCCACTTTAGCATGCAAAATATTTCCCACTCTTTTTTTTAAAAAAAAATTAATAAATATTAGTACCAACTAAAGATTTCCTAAAACAAGAATCTATTCACAATCAAACATGCAACAAAACATTACACCTCAATTTCTAATGTTTTTTCTTAAATTTTTAGACAGCTCCTAACTGGTTTGAAGAGGACACCTAAGCCTCCAATCCGGTCTAATGAACCGAGTTGACCAGGTAAGCTCCCAGGTAAGTGGAGGGGTCACGATGCATTCGCAAAGGTCCCACTTAAAACCCACTTGCCTCGAACAGATGAACTGTCTCCCTTATAGAGACAAAGCTTGCCTAGACATCAACTAAGCCACAGAGCAAAATTGGTGCAACTTTCAGTAGTCTTCGTCCTATTGAGCTCGAATGTCCTTAGGGGCCAACGTCTAGTTGATTTTAGTTAAGCTTAGAATATTTATGCACTGGGGTGATTTTTTGGCTAAGGACGAGTGATGAAATTCCGACCTTATCTTTTTAAATGGGTTCAGCCCTTAGAATATTTTATGCTGATGCCTTATACTATATGCAACAATCAAGAGATTTTTTTTTTTAATGTTTTATGACATGACATTAAATTTTATTGAATAGGTGATCAAGCAAATTATTTATTTATTTTTTAAAATTTTATGAGTTGAAGTTTGAAATTTGAATTCTGAAATTTGAAATTTAAAATTTGAAATTTTAGGTTTTTTTTTCTCTTTTTTTTTCTTCAATTTTCAATTAGCAACAAGGGTTAATGAGATATAATAAAATTCTGATTCTAAAAAAATTAAATACAGAAAATTTAAAACAAAAATTAGCAAGGTTTTATATTAATCTAATGGTCTTAAAAGTCTCAGAATGTCAATCAGACTGTTCAGATTATTGAACAATGTGTCTTGCACTAGCTGACCAAATTTGATTCAAATCAGACGGCTACTTTCTATGATATCAGAGTTTGATGCAGACTGTGTAGGGAATTAAAAATAGTAGTAAAGATTTTTTTTTTTCAAAAGACAAATACTAACTACTAAGGTACTAATTAAATCTAAAATTATACTAATAACTTAGCCGTTCTCCGGCAACGGCACCAAAAACTTGGTGCAAAAATAAAACTGTTCTCCCAAGTGCAGGAGAATCGCACAAGTAGTATAACTTGAAAGTCCGAGGTCGATTCCTCAGGGAACGATCTATGGATTATTAGCGTAATCTTTCGATGTAATTTTTAGTTGATCTTTAGAAATTAAAAGCAGAGAATAATATGTGATTAAACAACGTTCAAGAATATAGATAAGGCTAGGGATCCGGAATGCTCCTTGACAATGTAACTTTCAACAAATAGACTCGGCGATTCTTGATTAAGGATTAATATGATAGGGTAGTTCTAATCATGGAGTATACAATCGGAAAACATGAATTAAACATCCAAGTATTTATCGTGCCCGTTATGTCTACGACAAATCAAGCATCGAAATAATCCATGCATCAATATATATAAACCATGCAAGATCTATCTAATAAATAAATATGCAAGAACCCAAAACATACCAATGGATATAAAACAATTAAAATTAAAGTTTAGAGTGTACTTGATGAAAGCAACATGACAAGGGTTCATCCATCACCCTTTGCCAAAGGAATTAGCAAGCCATTACAAACATCACCATCTCTCCCTTTTTCACTCTCTTTTTTTTTATTTCTTTTTTTTTTCTTTTCAGAAACAGGGGATGCCCTGTTTCTTCTTTTCAATTACAGGGCTCGGCTCCCCTCCTCTTCCTTCCGATCTTTTCCTTCAACCCCAGCTGGCCACCCTTCTTCCTCCCGAATGAGAGCTATATAGTGGCGTTCGATCCCCCTTGAGCACACGCGGTGGAGATGGAAGGAAATGGAGGGGAATCTCAAACGTTGATCGTGAGCGGATCTGGCGCTGACCGAAATCCGAGGTCTCAGTTTTGGGAGGAAGAAGGGGGCGTTGATCGCTGGCTCACGGATGGCTGCAGGCGGGATTGAATGCATGAGAGGCGTGGGAGACAGATGAGGCATGAAACCATCACGGACCGCTGGGATTTGTTGGAAGGAGGAACGCTGGAATGATGCAAATCCCAGCTAGCTGCAAGGTATGGAAAGCTCGGACGTGAGGTTGGAGATGGACGGCTGGATGCTGGATCTCGGACGCGTGGGAGGTGCCGGAAAGATGGCCGCTGCTGTGAATGCGGGATAGGCTGCTAGAAAGATGGATCGGAAGGAATGGGTGCTGATCTCGGCTGGGAGGACGAGATCAGTGGCACTTTGGGTGTTCTAGGATGAGACGCGGCAGATGGCTGGGATCGATTGGTGCCTCGAGCCGATCGCGGTAGCTGGAGCTGGAGGGTGAGCGGACGGCTGCGGGATTGAAGCTTGGAATGCAGTGAAGACGGGGTGGCTGGGACGGGCTGATGGGAGGCGCTGATCTTGGTGGGCACTCGTTGGATGCGGCGTTGGAAGGAGCTGGTCGCTGGTTCACTGCGTGGATCACGGAGGGTCGGATGCTTCCCCTGCTTCGATGCTGGGATGGAAGGCTGATGCGGAAACCAACTCAACAAGCTGCAAGATGGCTGAGCTTGCACACTTTGCGTTGGGCTACTGGGAATCGGTTGCAGTGAACTGGTCGGCTGAACTTAGCCTCCTTCAAGTGTGCAACTGGGGTTGACTCATACGGTTGGCTGGTCATCCGTGGTGGTGCATCTTTTTGGACCTAATGCACATTTTTGCTTTGATTTACAATCACCTGCACCTTACAAAAATATAATATAAATACAATACTTTTATCATTATTTGTTAGCAATAATACTAATTTAAGTGATATGTAATTCGCACTTTTGTGCTCTCATCATGCATCTTATTCAAAAGTTACTTTCATTTTCCTTGAATGTCTTATAGAATGATTTGATTCAAAATCTAGATTTTTATCTGTACTTCATTGGTAAATCATTTATTTTGAAAATAAATTGAAATGGATTCCATTTATCTCAGTATCAAAAATTTATTTTGGAATCCACTAATGAGCTCTTGTTGGCTTGCACTTTAGTGTTTCAATCCTATGCCCAACTCATCTTGCTTGATTTTGATGCCTTGACTTTTAAAAGAAGCAAGAGAATTATCAACAAAATTCTAAACTTTATGTATGCTCAAAGATATATCATGAAAGAACATTGACTTCATTAAGAATCATCAATTCAACATAATCTTATATTTTTCGAGAATATAAGCTTTGATCTTATACTATATTCTGAAAAATTAATTAGATTGCTCTCAGGTTGCTATATGATTAATATGTTTGGAAAAAGAGTTTAAATGAAAATTTTTTGTTATTAAAGATCTTTCAAATGAAAAAAATATATATATATTTGGATGTTCATTCGTGCCTTACTTGAATATCATTCTTGATACTCCTTGAAATAACTTGGCAAAGATTCCATCTGCAATTAATTTGAAAACTATTTTTGGAATCTACATTTAGAGATCTCTTTTGGCTCGTATCTCAAATGTCTCATTCTTATAGCCAAACTTTTCATCCTTGATCTCCTTATAATTTGCACTGAAATCATCTTAATTAGCTATGATCTATGCTCATTAATCTTATCCTGACATTATTGCCTTGAATGACATGATTCATATTCTTGCAATAATTTGAATGAAAATTAGAAGTACAATAAGGGGAGAAATATGCTTAATATTTCATTATCTTGCAACCTTTTTGATGTTGTCAAAAAGGAGGAGAAATATTTGAGTATATGCTCATAATGCTTTATGTTTTTAATTGAATACAAATCAGCTTAGATTGAAATATGTTGATTGTGTTAAGATGCTTAAATCTAAAGCATTATCATGAAGTATGTTTCAAATATGCATGTTTTAATGCATGTTTTATACTTCATGCAACTTAGCTATGCATTAGTTCTAGAACACAATTTATTTTATATTGCATATATTCCAAGTTTTGTCATCATTAAAAAGGGGAAGATTGCTGACCCAAAGATTGATTTTGATGATCACAAAACCTTGAAGTATAATTACTAATGTTTGTGTTGCAAGAAGAAAGATATTTGTTTTGCAAGGAACATAACAAGTTGGAAAAATACAAGAAGGCCTCAAAAGCTCTCAAAAAAAATTGGAAGAAAGCCACACTTTATTGGCCCAAGATTCAAGTTCAAAGGATTCAAGTTGGAGGAGCAAATTCAAAGAAAAATTCAAAAGAACAGTCCTAAAGTCGACTCCTGGAAGTTCAGAGTCGACTCTAGCACTCTGGAGTTTCAAGGAACAGTGCTCGAGTCGACTCCTACTGTTCACGAGCCGACTCCAGCAGAAAACAGTTTTCAGTGCTACAGTGCTCGAGCCGACTCCTACTATTTACGAGCCAACTCCAGCTACAGTGCCGAGCCGACTCCTACTTCATTCGAGCCGTCTCTCTCAGTCAGGACAGAAAGTAGTTTTCATCGCTATAGTTCTCGAGCTGACTCCAACTATAGTGCGAGCTGACTCCAGCTACAGTGCCGAGCAGACTCCTATTTATGAGTCGACTCCTGCTTCAACCGAGTTGACTCGAGCATGCTGGAAGGCATAACGGCTAGTTTTTTTCACGGCTCCAACGGCTAGTTTTTCACTCCCAACGGCTCTATTTCTTCTCTAACGGCCAGGAGAAGCTTTTCACATATTCTTAAGGGTATATATTCATGGAAACACCAAAAAGACGATAAGAGGACAAGCTCCACAAGATCAAATCCTTCAAGAATCCAAAAAGAGAGAGCATAACGCAAAATCCACAAAAAGGGGCCAAATGTTTGAGCAAGAAGTGAGATATTCAAGTTAGGATCAATCAGAGCATATACCAAGAGCCTCAAGATCACATCCTCAACCTCAACCAATTGGTGAAGAGCTTCAAAGATCAACAACTTCACCAATCCGAGTTTTGCTCCTTTTTCGTTTATGTTTTATATTTTGAGCTTAACTCTAGTATGCTTTAATTTCTTCAACTCTTGCACTTGTAAAGGTTCTTCCAAATCTAAATTGGAAGTTGTTGAATTAGGAGGATTCAACAAGGAAAGAGGTTTTGGTTGGTGAGCCTTTGGGAAAACCAACTGGGTTGTTTGTGAGCCCGAAAAACAAACCATGTAGAGGTTTTGGTTGGTGAGCCTTTGGAAAAATCAACTAGGTTGTTTGTGAGCCTGGAAAACAAACCGTATAAAGGTTTTGGTTGGTGAAACTTTGAGAAAACCAACTGGGTTTGTTGTGATCCTAGAAAAACAACGAGTTAGGTTGTGAACTCGTAAAACAACCACACTGTAATCAGGGAGATTATAGTGAAAATCCCAAGAAGGCTTGGGGAGTGGACGTAGGTGCAGTTGGCACCGAACCACTATACTTATGTTGTGTTTGTGATGCTTCTTTGTTGTCTAACTTTCTCACTTACATACTTAGATAAATTGTTTGCTTAACTCTTATCCGCGCATCCTTTAGTTGCAAGCAATTTGTTTAATCAAGTCTCATTTAATAAAATTGCATTAAGATTCATTGTATTGAATTGCATGCTTGGGCAAACTTAGACTAATCTTTTATTGAGTCCGCTGCTTTATAGTTTCAATTTTGATTAGATTAGAATCAAACTGTTGCTAAGTTTAAATTCCATTGGGCATCCATACAACTTAGCTTAATTAATTCTAAAGTTTTGAAGTAGTTGAAAAGTTTTTTAAAGACCCAATTCTCCCCCCCTCTTGGGCTATATCTACTGGGTAACAAGTGGTATCAGAGCAAGTGCTCTCTTATTATTTGTAGTCTTAACCAACTAGAGCTAAAGATTATGGCAGCCTCGCAAAATGGGCTATTCACTGAGGGACTTTCCACAAACAGACCCCCACTGTTTGATGGAACAAACTATATTCAATGGAAAGCTAGAATAAAAATCTTTACTCAATCACAAAACTATGAGTTATGGAATGTCATAATAAATAGCCTATACGCACCTACAAAATTGATTGAAAGTGTTGCTGGAAATTGGACCCGAGGGCGACCGTCGACTGAGGAGGAGGAGGAGCTCCGGGAGGGCTTGGTGAACGGCGGCGATCCAGCGATATGCGGCGTCCTCCGGGGGACCTGCAAGAAGCCGGTGGCCGGGTTTATTCGGCGCCGGCCCTCCGATGCTTAAGTCAGAGAGGGCAAGCATATGAACAGAGGTAGAAGTAAATAGTCAGAATTTTTCCTCCCCCACTCAAACGGAGAGGTTCCCCTTTTATAGAGGGGGCTGGGTTACCTTTGATGTGACGGGGCAAATGGTCTGTCGTACGATTGGGCATGCAGTAGAAATTAATGCCCGATCATGTGAATCAATGCTGTTACTGTTAGAGATTAGGCCGGAGCTCTTAAGTCACCGTGGAGTCATGCCACCATTCGTAACCAAGCAGATTTGCCGTAAGAAGCTTGAGGTCCGTAGGCAACGGAAGCCATATGCTTTAATTGTTGAGTAGGCTGAGGACGTGCAGGTGCCATACGCTTTGATGGTTGAGTGAACAGGATACTGTTGGGTTTTTCAGTGCCCTAGGGCGCAGCGGAAGATATGGGATTATAAAATTTTCTTATAAAACCCATTATATGAAATCCTAATAAGCCAAGATCGCCTTAATAGTATAACCAAATAATGTAGAAAATATAATCTTGGTATTGAAGAATACCTATCACGCTATATCCAATATGTCTGAAGATGTCCTAAGGTGCCCAAATGTTCACCCTCCGATGTTGATCCACACAGGAATGGGTTCAAGACTCTAGCTCCACCAAAACTTGATTCTAATTGTTCAATCCTTCCAAAGGATTTAATTGGCTGATTTTCCTTCACTTCCTTCTTCCTTTCTACCTCTAAAACATTCACTAGCCTTTTTGTCCTAAAGAAGACCCTCTTATCTTGGGTTAGGACAAAAGAGAGAGGCTTGTAAGAAAGAAGGGATAAGGGAGAGAGAAGGAGAGGCTTTTTCTTGGATGATCTTTAGAACCCCAAGGCACCTCCTTATTTATAAGAGATGGAGGGATGCATCATAAAGGGATGCATCCCATCCACACACCTCATCATGATGAGGCATGTGCCAAGAGAGGCATCCCATCATGATGGGGTGCTAAGGAGAAGGGTGTATCAACTTTTTTATCATGTCTCCCTCTTAAATCCTGATGATCCAAGGGCCCAAATGCAGTGAACCAAAGCCAATGGTCCAGATCTAGGCACCATCTAATGGTCCAGATCAAGGCATCATCATCCAGGGTGCCATCCAATGGTCCAGAAGCAAGATGCCATCATCGATGGTCCAGATTCAGGCGCTGAGGAACGGTCCAGATCTTTCATCCAGGGAGCCATCCAGTGGTCCAGATTCAGGCGCTGACCAATAGTCCAGATATTTCATCCAGAGAGCCATCCAGTGGTCCAGATTCAGGCGCTGACCAATGGTCCAGATCCTTCATCCAGGAATCCATCCAATGGTCCAGATGAAGGCGCCAACCAGTGGACCAGATCCTTCATCCAGGAAGCGATCCAATGGTCCAGAAGTGAAGGCCCTATCAAACCCAATCCAATTGGGTTTAACCAACTTAAAGAAAACATTAAACCTAATCAAATCAGGTCTAATTAAAGCCAAATGGGTTCCAACTCTTGGCTAACCCATATTAGGTCATGATCTAATCATATTAGATCAACCTAACCTAAGAATCATATTCGAATTTAATTTGAATCAGGAGCTAGGGTTTGCAACATGTGCTAGCATGTTCATCTTGCAAACATGATCTAATCCAATTAGACCCTTGATCAATTCCCTTGTGTGTGACCCATTGGGTTCCTTATCTTAGCCAGCAGTAGGTGCAGGTGCAAGTTGACCTAACCTGATTAGAATACCTCTAATCTAATTTAGGTTCAATTTAGTGCTAAACCTGACTTAGCAATCAGAACCTTTCTGATGCTTTGATCTAATCAAACTCTTTGATCCAATCAACCCACAAGACATGATTGACGTCTAGCAACGTATCACGTCTACCCGAAAGATGAGGAATGTAATGGACAAATCCAAACATACCCTTCGGTGGCAAGTTACTGTACAATTCAATCCCTCAGTCATACTACATCCTGAATAAGTGCATGAGTATGGATCAATATCAAACTCAATCACTTATTCATGTCTCTCTCAATCTTTTATATGATAATTCAAACAATGAAACATTAGAAACTCTTTCTAATATTCATTTTGCTTTGATCAAAGGCTTCTTGAATCATCATAAGATTAGAGTAAGTAGGATGTTACCTTCTCTTACTAGAAGTGACTGATTCCTTGTTGACCTACTCACAATCTTCGTACAAAATCCACCATATCCAGAATACCCCGTACACAACGCAATGTCGTAAATGAGGGTAAACCAAAACATAGCTTCAAGTGCACAAGGTACCATAGTGATCTCAGGTCTAAGGATCACTTGCACAACTCCCACTATGAGAACCATCTTTTGATAATTAAGTAAGAATCCATAAGATGTTCTCATGGCTGGTCATTTCAGTGAACTCATTCCTCTAATGAGCACCCACATCTTTGTATTAGTGTCTCACACAAGTGATTATGAGATCAATCACCCTCTATATTGAGCATACATAAGATGTGCCAGTCTTTCCGGTAATATTGATCCCCGACTCAATATACCAATTTGACTGGGAATATTCTAAATTAGGATTTTAGGATTTTAGGTCTCACTGGTATGATCTCATCATAACCCTAAAACCAATGTCCTAATTTATGGGGTTCATCATCCAATAATAAAATAGATAAGCAGCAAATGATGAAACACAATGCCTTTATTGATATATATCGAGTGTCAAAGTACATGATTTGGAGGATTACAAAAAGAAACCCATCAAATGATTGGCTTATAGGGCATCTACTCTTTCAATCTCCCACTTGCACTAAAGCCAATCGCCCTTATATTTTAACCCCATACAATCGAGGTGACGATTGAATTGCTGCTGTGGTAGAGCTTTAGTAAATGGGTCTGCTATATTGTTCTTTGTGTCGACTCGTTCAATCTTGACGTCTTGTCTTTCGATTATCTCTCGAAAAAGGTGGAAGCATCTCAAAATGTGCTTGGATCTATGATGAGACCTTGGTTCCTTAGCTTGTGCAACAGCTCCAGTGTTATCGCAATAAACTGGGACTGGTCCGGCAATCTCAGGAACTACATCCAGCTCTGTGATGAACTTTTCATCCAGACTGCTTCCTTAGCAGCTTCACTAATAGCTATGTATTCTGCCTCAGTAGTTGAGTCAGCTACAGTTTGTTGTTTGGAACTTTTCCAACTCACAGCTCCACCATTCAAAGTGAAGATATATCCAGAGACTGACTTGCTATCATCTGGATCAGATTGAAAGCTAGAATCTGAATAGCCTTCTAGTTTCAATTCTGATCCTCCAAAAATTAAAAAAACATCTCTAGTCCTTCTCAAGTATTTGAGAATGCTTTTCACAATTTTCCAATGATCCTCCCCGGAATCTGCCTGAAATCTACTTACCATACCCAAGGCATAAGCTACATCAGGCCTAGTACATAACATAGCATACATGATCGACCCTACTGCCGAAGCATAGGGAATAGAACTCATTCTATTCCTCTCTTCAGTTGTCTTAGGAGACATCTTCCTAGAGAGTTGTATGCCATGTCCTATGGGTAAGAAACCTTTCTTACTTCCATCCATGCTGAACCTCTTCAGCACATTATCAATGTACCTAGACTGGGACAAACCTAGCATCCTTTTAGATCTATCTCTATAGATCCTTATACCAAGTATATAGGATGCTTCACCCAAGTCTTTCATGGAAAATTTCTTTGATAACCAAGTCTTGACCGATTGCATCATTGGAACATCATTTCCAATGACCAATATATCGTCCACATATAATATCAAGAAGACAATAGCACTCCCACTAGTCTTCTTGTACACACAAGGTTCATCTATATTTTTAATGAAGCCAAACTCTTTGACTATCGTGTCAAAATGGATGTTCCAACTCCTAGATGCCTGCTTTAATCCATAAATGGATTTCTTAAGCCTACATACTTGATTTGCTCTCCCTCTTGAGACAAATCCCTCTGGCTGTGTCATATAAACCTCTTCCTCAAGGTGACCATTAAGAAAGGCGGTTTTGACATCTATCTGCCATATCTCATAATCATAGTATGCAGCTATAGCAAGCATAATCCGAATAGATTTGAGCATAGCTACTGGCGAAAAAGTTTCATCATAATCAATACCTTGTTTTTGTCTGAAACCTTTTGCCACTAGCTTGGCCTTATAGGTTTCTACTTGGCTATCAGCTTCTATCTTCTTCTTGTATACCCATTTGCACCCTATTGGAATCACTCCCTCAGGTGCATCAACCAAAGTCCACACTTGGTTTGTATACATAGAATCTATCTCGGATTTCATGGCGTCTAGCCATCTGTCAGAGTTCCTACTCTTGCCAGCTTCCGAATAGGTCAGAGGGTCATCGTTATCAATGATGTGGGCTTCATCATTCTCAATGATAAATCCATACCTCTCAGGTGCATTTTGCACTCTTTCTAACCTTCGGAGAGCAGTGTGTAGTGGCTGTACCTCTTCCATGGGTACATCTGGTTGAGGATTATTATGTGTCTCACCTTGTAGGTCTTGAACTTCATCAAGTTCAATTCTTCTATCCTTGCCCTTTTCTAAGAAAAACTCTTTTTCCAAGAAAGTGGCATGCCTAGCAACAAATACCTTTTGTTCGGTAGGATCATAGAAGATATATCCTAAACTGTCTTTAGGATAACCTACAAATGTACACTTGTCTGATCTAGCACTTAGCTTATGTCCAAAATTTCTTTTGACATAAGCATGACAACCCCATATCTTAAGATACTTAAGATTAGGTTTCTTTCCTTTTCATATCTCATATGGAGTGCTAGATACAGACTTAGATGGTACTCTATTTAATACTAATGTAGCAGTTTCTAGGGCATGTCTCCAGAAGAAAATTGGAAGATTTGTGAAGCACATCATGGACCGTACCATGTCTAATAAGGTACGATTCCTCCTTTCGGCTACACCATTTAATTATGGCGTATTTGGAGGTGTCCATTCAGAGAGTATATCCTTTAATTTAAGATAATCTAAAAATTCACTAGAAAGGTATTCTCCTCCTCGATCAGATCGTAGGATTTTAATACACTTTTCAGTTTGTTTTTCGACCATACTTTGATACTCTTTAAATTTATCAAAGGCTTCGGATTTATGTTTCATTAGATATACAAAACCGAACCTTGATAAGTCATCAGTAAATGTGATGAAGTAAGAGTATCCACCTCTAGCTGGAGTTGATATAGGACCGCACATATCAGTGTGTACGAGTTCTAACAACTCACTTGCCCTTTCTCCATGTCCCGAGAATGGAGACTTGGTCATTTTACCCATAAGACAAGATTCACAAGTTCCTAATGATTCAAAATCATAAGGGTCAAAGAATTTATCTTTATACAACTTGTGTAACCTTGTCTCACTAATATGACCTAATCGGTAATGCCAGAGGAGGGTATTATTAATATTTTCTCTTTTTCTTTTATTATCTTTGCCAATATAAAACATAACATTATTAAGACATAATACTAAAAGACCATTTTCCATAGTGCCATGACAATAATACTCATTAGATAAAGAAATAGAGCAACCATTGCTCTTTCCATTTATTTCGAATCCTTTCTTAAGCAACAAAGGAATTGAAATTACATTTCTAATAATTTTTGGCATAAAATAACAGTCTTCTAGCTTCAAGAACTTTCTGGAGGGTAGCTCCAGTATGTAGGTGCCAATAGCTTCAGCCTGGATGGATTCTCCTCCAGCGCCATATAGCTCGAAGTCACCTTTCTTCAGTCTTCTAATTTTCTGCAGTCCATGCAAAGATTTGCATATGTGAGAACCACAACCGGTATCCAATACCCATGAATTAGAATCAGAAGAACTTAATGTCATATTGGCATGTAATAAAAACATACCTTTTGATGCAACACTTGCATCAGGCTTCACACTTGCAAGAAAGCTCTTGCAGTTCCTTTTCCAATGCCCCGTCTTGCCGCAGTGGAAACAGGTACCGGGTCCAGAGATTTTCTTTTCCTTCTTCTTTTTGATGCGACTCTTAGGGTTTAATTTTTTCTTTGAACCCTTGTTGCCCGACTTCTTCTTTGAGCTCTCACCAACAAGAAGGATCGGACCCTTGTCCTTCTTGATGTGAGACTCTGCTGTTTTCAGCATATTTAGAAGCTCAGGCAGGGAGAAATTCAGTTTGTTCATGTGATAATTCACGACAAACTGCGAGAATGAGTTGGGTAGTGATTGCAGGATCAAATCCTGACTGAGCTCATTGTCCATAGCAAAACCAAGTTGACTTAATCGAGTGATTAAGTCTATAACCTTTAAACAGTGGTCTTGCACAGACGATCCCTCGATCATTCTAGCACGGAACAATTATTTAGATATCTCATATCTAGCAGTTCTGCTCTGCTCACCATATAACTCCTTTAAGTTAAGGAGTATGGAGTGAGTATCCATGCTATCATGCTGCCTCTGCAATTCATTATTCATAGAAGCAAGCATGATACATTTGACAGTCAAACTGTCATTTTTCCACATACGATATGTGGCCAATTCCTCCTCAGTTGCATCTTCCCCTGCTGACCCTAGGTCAGGGGTTTCAAGAATGTAGGAAAGTTTTTCTTGTGTGAGAACAATCTTTAAATTCCTCAACCAATCCACATAGTTGGGACCAGTCAATTGTTTGTATCTAAGATACCTCTAAGTGAGAGTGAAGATGCCATTTTTGCAGAATTAATCTATAATTACAAAGAACACTAATATAAACAGACCAATCATGATGACATGTATTCAATCAGACAAGGACTTTTATCTAATTGTTACTCCCACTATTTTTATCGAATATCATAATCCTCAAGTATGATGAACGAGAAAATACTAATTTTCTTAGTGGGGTTGAGATCCAAATTCCTTATAAAAGACCTTGTGGGAATCACAACAAGCCCTTATAAGTTCAAAGGTAGGAAACTCTTTCCAATTGCATCCCATGCAATTCCCAACTTTATTCTCTCCTCTAGCACACATATAGTCTTGTGGGAATCACAACAAACTATTGTGTCTTGTTAAGTCAAACCCTTCATTTTTATACAGTCATATTTGAATAATGCTGCCCTTGTGGGAATCACAACAAGGCAACATATTAAAATATGCCACATGCATCATATGCACCAAGATATTACAATATCAATCCCTAATACTAGCCTTGTGGGAATCACAACAAGCTAGCGTAGATATTGACATAATAATATCTAAGCATGAAGGAAGGACCTTTATAGTGTTATATATCAGCAATTAGCTTTTCCATGGAGGTCAATCAAATAGTTGGCCAGGTAAGCAGATGGAAGGCTCTCCTTACTTAGTAAGGTCCTAATTAAATAACCACTTGTAGCCTCTTTCCTAGACACCAACTTAGTCAATTGATTCAGAATGGCTCAGCTTAAAGCAATTAACACTACGACTTAATTATGAATTTAGTGAGGGCTTTCAAATAGTAGTATCTTACTAACATTAAGCTCAACCATAAAGGACAATCAAATAATTAGCCAGGAAAGCAGGTGGGAGGCACCCCTCACTCAGAGAGTGAGGTCCTAATTAAGTAACCACCTGTGGCTTCCTTCCTAGACACCAACTGAGTCGATTGTTCCAGAATGGGTCAGCCCAAAGTTTTCATACTACTATATTGGTCTCATTGCACATTCTATAATTTAGTACTAGCAATTATACTGTGCTACAACATGAATATAACACTATCTCATAGCATAAACTAATCATGCATACAAACAACCTAGCTATCTCATAGCATCAAGATAATAGCATGTATTATCATTTGGTTAAACTGATTAAGGGTGGCTCTGATACCACTGTTGGGTTTTTCAGTGCCCTAGGGCGCAGCGGAAGATATGGGATTATAAAATTTTCTTATAAAACCCATTATATGAAACCCTAATAAGCCAAGATCGCCTTAATAGTATAACCAAATAATGTAGAAAATATAATCTTGGTATAGAAGAATACCTATCACGCTATATCCAATATGTCTGAAGATGTCCTAAGGTGCCCAAATGTTCACCCTCCGATGTTGATCCACACAGGAATGGGTTCAAGAATCTAGCTCCACCAAAACTTGATTCTAATTGTTCAATCCTTCCAAAGGATTTAATTGGCTGATTTTCCTTCACTTCCTTCTTCCTTTCTACCTCTAAAACATTCACTAGCCTTTTTGTCCTAAAGAAGACCCTCTTATCTTGGGTTAGGACAAAAGAGAGAGGCTTGTAAGAAAGAAGGGATAAGGGAGAGAGAAGGAGAGGCTTTTTCTTGGATGATCTTTAGAACCCTAAGGCACCTCCTTATTTATAAGAGATGGAGGAATGCATCATAAAGGGATACATCCCATCCACACACCTCATCATGATGAGGCATGTGCCAAGAGAGGCATCCCATCATGATGGGGTGCTAAGGAGAAGGGTGTATCAACTTCTTTATCATGTCTCCCTCTTAAATCCTGATGATCCAAGGGCCCAAATGCAGTGAACCAAAGCCAATGGTCCAGATCTAGGCACCATCTAATGGTCCAGATCAAGGCATCATCATCCAGGGTGCCATCCAATGGTCCAGAAGCAAGATGCCATCATCGATGGTCCAGATTCAGGCGCTGAGGAACGGTCCAGATCTTTCATCCAGAGAGCCATCCAGTGGTCCAGATTCAGGCGCTGACCAATGGTCCAGATATTTCATCCAGAGAGCCATCCAGTGGTCCAGATTCAGGCGCTGACCAATGGTCCAGATCCTTCATCCAGGAATCCATCCAATGGTCCAGATGAAGGCGCCAACCAGTGAACCAGATCCTTCATCCAGGAAGCGATCCAATGGTTCAGAAGTGAAGGCCCTATCAAACCCAATCCAATTGGGTTTAACCAACTTAAAGAAAACATTAAACCTAATCAAATCAGGTCTAATTAAAGCCAAATGGGTTCCAACTCTTGGCTAACCCATATTAGGTCATGATCTAATCATATTAGATCAACCTAACCTAAGAATCATATTCGAATTTAATTTGAATCAGGAGCTAGGGTTTGCAACATGTGCTAGCATGTTCATCTTGCAAACATGATCTAATCCAATTAGACCCTTGATCAATTCCCTTGTGTGTGACCCATTGGGTTCCTTATCTTAGCCAGCAGTAGGTGCAGGTGCAAGTTGACCTAACCTGATTAGAATACCTCTAATCTAATTTAGGTTCAATTTAGTGCTAAACCTGACTTAGCAATCAGAACCTTTCTGATGCTTTGATCTAATCAAACTCTTTGATCCGATCAACCCACAAGACATGATTGACGTCTAGCAACGTATCACGTCTACCCGAAAGATGAGGAATGTATTGGACAAATCCAAACATACCCTTCAGTGGCAAGTTACTGTACAATTCAATCCCTCAGTCATACTACATCCTGAATAAGTGCATGAGTATGGATCAATATTAAACTCAATCACTTATTCATGTCTCTCTCAATCTTTTATATGATAATTCAAACAATGAAACATTAGAAACTCTTTCTAATATTCATTTTGCTTTGATCAAAGGCTTCTTGAATCATCATAAGATTAGAGTAAGTAGGATGTTACCTTCTCTTACTAGAAGTGACTGATTCCTTGTTGACCTACTCACAATCTTCATACAAAATCCACCATATCCAGAATACCCCGTACACAACGCAATGTCGTAAATGAGGGTAAAACAAAACATAGCTTTAAGTGCACAAGGTACCATAGTGATCTCAGGTCTAAGGATCACTTGCACAACTCCCACTATGAGAACCATCTTTTGATAATTAAGTAAGAATCCATAAGATGTTCTCATGGCTGGTCATTTCAGTGAACTCATTCCTCTAATGAGCACCCACATCTTTGTATTAGTGTCTCACACAAGTGATTATGAGATCAATCACCCTCTATATTGAGCATACATAAGATGTGCCAGTCTTTCCGGTAATATTGATCCCCGACTCAATATACCAATTTGACTGGGAATATTCTAAATTAGGATTTTAGGATTTTAAGTCTCACTGGTATGATCTCATCATAATCCTAAAACCAATGTCCTAATTTATGGGGTTCATCATCCAATAATAAAATAGATAAGCAGCAAATGATGAAACACAATGCCTTTATTGATATATATCGAGTGTCAAAGTACATGATTTGGAGGATTACAAAGAGAAACCCATCAAATGATTGGCTTATAGGGCATCTACTCTTTCAGATACCTGCAGGACCCATACACATTAATTGTTGACAAAGGTAAAACGTAGTCTTTCGGTCGTGCTGCGGGGGGGATGTGACCTCAGCGCGCAGGTCGGGCGTCCTTAGGTTGGTAGAGCTATTCGGGTGCTTCCAGGTCGGAGGGACTGCTCGACCGTCTACAGGTCGAAAGGGGTCTGCTCGGTCGGCCCTGCTCGAAGGGGTCTGCTCGGTCGGCCCCTGCTCGGGGGGGACCTGCTCGACCGGCCCCTGCTCGAAGGGGTCTGCTCGGGCAAGCGTGGCGACATATTTTTCCCCCAGCACTACCCTCCGACTTCCGAATTTGAGCTGCTCGCAGATTCGAGCGCGGGAAGTGGTTTTGGCTGCGTTAATGTGGATTAGAAAAATTTTGAATTATCACGCGCTTCAAGGCGCCTTTAATGGGCGGCATCTCCTTTTTCGGAAACGTTTCATCAGAGAAGTACCTTTTCATTTTTCGAAGCGTCCTTGCGTCGTGGGTTCATGATGAGACCACACGATCCGACGAGGCACTTCGATATTTGAAGGGTCATCTCGAATTGAATGCAGCGCATTAATTCTCAGGGTTGGCACGTGTCATGATCTGCGCGGAGAGCAGCGCTCCGCTTCGCAGATCTGGGCCGTCAGAGGGGTTTATATATAAATCCCTCCTTGGCCATTTCTGATTTCTCTCATCGTCTTCATCCTCTTCCCATTTCCTTTCCAGCCCGAAGCAGTCGATCTTCCATCACTTCCGGCGAACTCCCACAGGTGTCCCCCTTTTCATCTGCTCGGAACCCCTTTTTCTCCCCTCTTCCTCCTTCTTTTTCCTAATGGGTCTTGGTCCGAGTGAAATCGGATCCACGATGAGTGAGCTAGAGGTTGAGATGGCCGAGGAGTGATTTTTTCCTCGGCGAGGGTTCCGTTTGGAACCCGCCGGGTTGGGGGATCAGGTAGCGAACCCCCCGGTAGGTCGGATCGGAGTGTACTTGGAGGCACTTTGGGCCGGCCTACGGTTTCCCCTCCATGGGTTTGTAAACGAGTTGCTCGGAGAGTACCAACTCGTCCCGGCGCAACTTGCTCCGAACGCATGGAGGACAATTATCGGGTTCTTGTCCCTGTGCATGGCATACGGGATCCCAACTTCCGTGAACATCTTCCGGCAGCTCTTCATGTTGAAGTCCAATCTGGGAGATGGGGAGTGGCTCTATATCGCCCTTCGGGCGGGTCGGCCGCTCCTCCAGGGCGCTCCATCGTCCATTCATGAGTGGAAGAAAAAGTTCTTCTTTTTGGGTTCCGAGCGGACGTGGGGGTTCGACCCTAGGTGGAGGCAGAGCCGACTCAGAACCGCCAACAAGCTCCCCAGGCATTCCTCGCACGAGCAGGGGATTCTTAACGCCGTTCGCGGCCTCGAGGACGGCATTCTTCTGAGCAGCCTCGTGAGCGAGGACGCTCTAGTCAATGTCGGTCTGAGCTCGGCGCGTCCTCAGAGTAAGGGCAGTAATAGAAAGGTTTCCTTCTTTTTCTTCGCAATATTTTGCGAACTTATCTTGCTCGTCCTTGCAGATATTGCGAAGATGGTGACCAAGAGCGAAGCCTTGTACGCTCGGTTCCGAAAGAGGGCTGCCGAGCTCGGAGGAGAGCCGCTCGAGCCGAAGAAAAAGGCCAAGGTCTCGGTTGACGGGGCCGCCGAGAAGAGCGCTCTTCAGATTGGGTCCTCCGAAGCTACTCGGAGGGGAGGCTCGAGCTCCAAGCCTGGGAGCTCGGCTGGAGCCACTATGGCGCTTGCATGCCCGGCGCCAATTTCATAGGTCCCCCCTCGGTCGCCTGTCCGATCCGAGCGCCCGGCATCCGAGCCGGGCAGCAGCCGAGGGGCTGTGAGACCGCCCTCTTCGAAAGCGACAAGGCCCAGCCTCTCCGACCCACCGGAGGATGAAGGCCAACAAGAAAGGCGGCCTTACGCTCCGAAATGGGCGGTGTTCGAGGGCGACTCAGCCCTCGAAAATGTTGAGACGGCACGGCAGATCTTCCGCATCGCGCTTCTTCCAGCCGACAGGGCAAAAATTTAGGCCATGAGCCTGAATAATTTTTTGGAGTCAACTCGCCTCTCTGCCATTTGGGTAAGCTTATTTTTATTCGTTTTTTATTTTAGCTTTTGCGCTCTTAGCTTTTATGCTTTAATTTTGGCCCAACCTTTCCTTTGCCTTACAGCACCTCCACGAGATCGATACTTTGATATCGCTCGGCGCAGACTACAAGGACCGAGCTCGTCGGTGTTCACGAGCCCAAGAGGAGGCCGAGAAAAAGCTCGCGGAGGTGGAACTCCAAAAGGAGGAGCTTCTGCTCCAGGTGGGGGCCGGCGAGGACGAGATTAAGCTCCTATCCATGGTGCTTGAGGAGGAGAAGGCCGCCAATGCTCTGACCAGGTCAGAGCTGTGGTCCACTGGGGCTCGCCTGGCGGAGGCGCAATCTTTGCTCGCCATCCGCGAGTAGAGAGTAAAGGAAGTAGAGCGAAAGGCCGAGCAGCTCGAAGCTCGAGAAAAAGAGGCCCAAGAACGGGCTCAGGATGCCGTCCGGCTCTTCCGAGAATCAAAAGAGTTTCATGAGCTGCTCGAGGAGGAAGCCGTGAACGGCCTTATCCAAGGGTTCAACAACTTTCGCAATCAACTGCGCCAGCTCTGCCCCGATTTCGATCCCAATCTACTTCAGCCTGGAGCTGGAGCCGAAGGCCTCGGGCCGGGGTCGGGTGAAACGGCCGGAGAGGCAGCTCCGGAGGCGGCCCCGGAAGAAGCTACTCGGGGAACCGCTCCCGAGGGTGTCGCGGCTATCCCCGATGTCGCGCCCAAGAGCACCAAAGGCGGCGAGGTCGGGGCCACTGCCGAAGGAGGTCCGACGGTTGAAGCCATCGAGGTCATCGAAGTCGAGCCTGGAGAGATTTCGGCTGAAGATGCCATGGCACCTGCCTCTTAAGGCTTTTTGTACTCTCTTTCCTTTTTTGTAACAAAAGGTCGGCCCTTGTTTATTGCATGGCCGAACCTTAATTTTGTACTTGGCCTCCGGGCTTTTGAATGGAAATATTCCTTTCCAACTTCGTTCAGTTCTTTTATAGTTCACTGTTTAGCTGACGTTTCTCCAAGACTCTGCTGCTCGGGTTCCCGAAATGCTAAGACACTTTAGATCGAAAAAATGCCCAAGCTTGCCAAGCTCCTAAGCTTGAGCCGCAGATTCGCGGTCATAGAGCTCGGGGCCCCAATTGCGGGGCGTCGCGCTCTAATCGTCTTATTAGGTAACTAGCCTCTGGCTCAAATCATTGAACCCCCCGAGCTCGGGATTAAATTTTGCCGAGCTGCAGGAAAACCGAACTAGGGTTCGTGTGGGTGGGTTCGATGAGATTTCAGCTCGTAATCGGCTCGGCGGAGGACCCCGATATTGGCCGGGATTCTCATTTACATATCCAACATAAGAATGAATGGAATGTGCATATTGAATAAGACAGGCGCCGATCAGAACGTACCTTCTCGGGGTTATATGCCTCGCGCCGCGAATTATTCTTAGAAGTACCTCAGTTTGTCGTAGAGGACGACCTCAAGCTTGATCCGAAGCATGGGGTTGTAACCCTTTGAGCTCATGGGGTCAACCCCAGGCCTTGATCAAGGTACCTAATATCGGGACCAAGCTTCGATAGTCGATGGAGATCGAACCAAGTTCAGTGGTTGATAGGGATCGAGCCGAGCTCGATAGATGATGGAGATCGATGGCTGCATCTCAAACTATTGGATGATCACGAAGATTTATTTTCAGGGGGACCACGAGGGTACTATCCCATCATCCCGAGGTCGAAGGGTCTGGGTACGTACTGTCGACACTCGGGGCATCTCGACCTTAGTCGAGGAGGCGCATACGGGGGGCCGCAAAGATACTACCCCATTGTTGGTGCTGAGCGCCACAGGGGGTCGCGAAGGTACTACCCCATCTTTCCGAAGTGTCGAGGGGTCTGGGCACGCACTGTCGACACTCGGGGCATCCCGACCTTAGTTGAGGCATTTAACGGAGTTCGAACTGCATCTTGGACTTCTGGCCGAGGCGTCCAGCGTCGTCCGGCATTAATTTTAGCATCCTAGCAAGATCGCATATCAGGTTACTATGAAGAATATAAAACTTATGCTCGGGACAGAGAACCCCTTGGGGTCCTATTGATGATACACCCGGAGGTTTTCGGAGCTCCAACTTCGTGGAATGGGGGTCCCTTCGAGGGATTCCAGCTTGTACGCTCCGGGTCGTTGGACGTGCGTGACCCGATAGGAACCTTCCCAATTCGGGGCCAACTTTTCTTGCTCGGTCGGCTGGAAGGCTTCAGCTCTCCTAAGGATGAGGTCTTCCACTTTGAAGGATTTGAGTTTGACCCTGGCATTGTAGTATTGCGCCACTTTTTGCTGGTATCTCGCCATGCGGACCCGGGCGGCTTCCCTCATCTCGTCGGTGAGGTCTAGGTTGTTCCTGAGCTGCGAAGCATTGGAGTCGGCATCATAATATTCTACTCTCGGAGAAGGGAGTCCGATTTCCAACGGGATGATGGCCTCCATTCCGTACGTTAAGTTGAAGGGAGTCTCGCCTGTGGGTACGCGGAATGTGGTCTGATAAGCCCACAGGACGTTGTATAGGTCTTCGACCCACTGCCCTTTGGACTGATCGAGCCGGGTTTTGAGTCCCTGCAAAATAGTACGATTCGTTACCTCGGTTTCTCCATTTGCCTGAGGATGTGCGACCGAGGTGAAACGGTGGTCGATGCCGAGCTCCGAGCAGAACTCTCTAAAACGAGCGTTGTCGAACTGGCGGTCGTTATCTGATATGAGGATGTGGGAAAGCCCGAATCTACAGATTATGAACTTCCAAACGAAGTCCCACATCTTTTGCTCGGTGATCCGGGCCACTGGCTCGGCCTCGACCCACTTCGTGAAGTAATCAATGGAGACGATCAGAAATTTTCTCTGCCTAGTCGCCAAGGGGAACGGTCCTAGGATATCAATTCTCCATTGAGCGAATGGCCAGGGGGAAGTGATTGAGGTCAAAGGGGCTGAGGGTCGGCGCTGGATGTTAGCATTCCTCTGGCACCGGTCGCATCTCCGAACAAAATCCAGCGCATCATTCTGGAGTGTTGGCCAATAGTATCCCTGGCGCAAAATTTTGTATGCCAGTGCTCGGCTTCCCAAATGGTTTCCGCAGATGCCTTCGTGGACTTCACGCATTGCATAATCCGCCTCCGACGAGCGGAGACACCTGAGGAGGGGGGAGGTAAAAGATCTTCTGTAGAGCTTGCCTTCATACAGTATGTATCTCGAGGCTAGGCGCTTGACTCGACGAGCCTCACGCTCATCGTTGGGGAGGACCTCATCCTGTAGGTAGCTAATGAGCTCATCCATCCAGCTTGGCTCAACGTCGATACAAAGAGTTGGTTCGGGCTCCTCTGTGCTGGGGATCTGGAGGTACTCAAGCGCCGCCGCTTTTGGGAGCTCGCTCATGCAGGAGGACGTCAATTTTGATAATTGGTCGGCTCTGAGATTCTCCGACCTGGCAATATGCTGGATGTGGAAGGAACCCAGAGTCGAAGTGAGGTGCCGCACCTTCTGGAGATATTTTTGCATTGTCGGCTCCCTTGCTTCGAAGTCCCCCAAAATTTGGCTTACAACCAATTGGGAGTCGCTGAAGGCCTTCAAGTTCTCGACCTTCAGATCTCTAGCCAGCTTAAGCCCGGCTATGAACGCTTCGTATTCCGCCACATTATTAGAGGCGGAAAACTCGGCAACTACTCCATCTGGACTGGTGAGGATGAGGCCCGCTCCGCTACCCCCCGAGTTTGAAGAACCATCAACATGCAGAGTCCACGTCGACCTCGGGGTCTGCTCTGCTGGCGCAGGTTCGAGCTCGGCCTCGTCTGGCACAGTGCACTCGACTATAAAATCGGCGAGTGCCTGCGCCTTGATTGCCGGTCTGGGTCGGTACTCGAGGTCAAACTTTCCGAGCTAGATGGCCCACTTTGTAATTCGACCAGCGCGATCTGATCGCTGCAGGATCTGCTTTATCGGCTGGTCGGTCGGCACGGCCACCGTGTGAGCTTGAAAATAGGGCCGGAGCATTCGAGCTGAGACGACCAGGGCGAAGACGGTCTTTTCCAGTTTGGAGTATCAGGTCTCAACGTCCCTCAAAACCCGGCTGGTGTAATATACCGGCTTTTGAAGCTTGCTCTTCTCTCGAACCAGGACCGAGCTCACTGCTACGGGAGAAACGGCTAAGTATAGGTAGAGGAGCTCGCCCTGCTGAGGTTTCGTAAGCAGCGGAGGAGAAGCGAGAAGGCACTTGAGGTCTTCGAAGGTTTGCTGGCATTCTGCCGACCACAAAAGTCCTTTGGCTTCTTGAGAGCCGCAAAGAACGGAAGGCAGTGCTCGGCCGATCGGGAGACGAATCTCCCGAGAGCTGCAACTCGGCCTGTAAGCCGTTGCACTTCTTTGACTGTCCTCGGGGGCGTCATCTCTTGGAGCGCTCGGATCTTCTCGGGATTAGCTTCGATTCCCCGCTGTGTAATTACAAAGCCAAGGAACTTGCCCGAGGTGACTCCGAACGCACATTTGGCAGAATTGAGCTTCATCCGGTACCTTCGGAGTGTAGAAAATGCCTCATTGAGGTCGGCCACATGATCTTGCGCCATTCAGCTTTTCACCAACATGTCATCAACATAGACCTCCATGATTCGGCCTATTTGGTCTTTAAAAATTTGGTTGACCAGCCGCTGATAAGTTGCCCCAGCATTCTTTAGGCCGAAAGGCATTACTCTGTAGCAGTAGATGCCCACGTCGGTGATGAAGGCTGTCTTCTCTTCATCCTCCGGCGCCATCCGGATCTGGTTGTACCCTGAGAATGCGTCCACGAAAGATAGTAGTTCGTGCCCCAAGGTGGAATCCACAAGCTGGTCGATGCTAGGGAGTGGGAAGCTATCTTTTGGGCAGGCCTTGTTCAAATCGGTACAGTCCACACACTTGCGCCATTTCCCGCTAGCCTTTCTGACAAGGACCACATTGGCGAGCCACTCTGGATAAGATATCTCCCGGATGAAACCGACCTCGAGGAGCTTGTCGACTTCCTCGGCCGCTGCTCGTTGTCGCTCTGGAGCGGCACTTCGCTTCTTCTATCGCACAGGCTTACAGGTTGGCTTCACTTGGAGTCGGTGGACCGCGACCTCCGGATCTATCCCCGGCATATCGGCAGACGACTAGGCGAAAACGTCCATGTTGTTCCGCAGGAAGCTGACAAGGCGATCTCTCTCGCGAGCATCAAGGCCGGAGCCGACCTGCACGGTTAGCTTGAAAAAATTTTCTCGTAAAGGGATTTGGATGAGCAACTCATCAGGCTCTACCCGCTTCTTCTGTGGGCCGACCCGTGCATCTAAAGTTTCGGCTGAGAGCTTGTCATCTGATGTCGGAACCGATACCTTGGCCGGTTGCTTCGCCTCATGGGTCACCATGTAGCATCGCCTGGCTACCGCTTGGTCTCCACGGACTTCGCCGATTCCTTGGCTGGTGGGGAACCGCATAAGTAGGTGGCAGGTTGAGACCACAGCTCGAAGAGCATTGAGCCCTGGTCGTCCGAGGATGGCGTTATAGGCCGAGGGAAACGCACTACGAGGAAATCCATCCTCATGGTTCTTTCTCGAGGAGCGAGCCCGACCGTGACCAGAAGATCGATCTCGCCCTCCACCGGAACCGAGTCCCCAGTAAATCTGACTAGCGGGGCGTTCATCCTCCGTAATTGCTTCTCTGTCATCCCCATTCTAGAATAGGCGTCAAAGTACAAAACATTCGCCGAACTTTCATTATCAACTAGGACACGTTTTACATAAAACTTGTTTACAACCATGGAGATGACCACAGCATCGTCATGGGGGGTTTCAACTCCCTCCAAGTCCTCGTCCGAGAACGAGATAGTTTCGGAGGCGCGTAAGCGCTTCGGGGTGGTGCCTTCCTCTGCAACTCCTCCGACCGAGGTTCCGCTTCGGATGGTGTTAATGGTGCTGGCGATGGGTCTGTTGGCATTTGGATTTTCGGGCTGTGCGGTATTCTCCGCTGGCCTTTTCTCTTCACGCCGGTTCCGTATGAACCGGTCAAGCACTCCTCGGTGGATGAGTGCCTCGATTTCGTCCCGGAGCTGGAAACAATCTTCTATATCATGGCCGTGGTCCCGGTGGAAGCGGCAGTACTTTCGGGGATTGCGCCAGGCCTCGGGATCCCGCCTCGGGGGCGGAGGCCAGAAATAATCCCGGCCCTCGATCTCCATGAGAATCTCAGTCCGAGGAGGGGTAAGGGGAGTGTAATTTTCGTACCTCCCGTTGGGTATGCGGGACCGCGGTAGAGATCTCGGCCGAGGCGGGGACCTTGGTCGAGGCGGTCCCTGCAACCGAGGTGGACTCTTCAGACGGGACGGGTTCTTGGCACGGCGCGGAGACGGGCTTCTAGGGCGGCCGCGCTCCTCACGGCGCCTTTTCTGCTTTTTGGAGGTCTGCTCGATCCCGCTCCGTCTAGAAGCAACGGCTTCCTCGGCTTTCGCATACTTCCGCGCCCGAGCCAGCATCTTAGTGAGGTCAGCAGGAAAATTCTTCTCGATGGAGAAGAGAAATCTATAAGACCGGGTCCCAGTCTTTAGTGCCGATATGGCAATTGACTGGTCGAGCTCCTGGACCTCCCATGTTGCGGCGGTGAAGCGGTCCAGATATTTTCTGAGGGATTCTCCCTCTTTTTATTTTATGTCAAGGAGGGAGTCTGAGGTACGCCGCTGGGGTCGGCTAGCAGGAAAATTGGTGGCGAATTGCCTGCCGAGTTGCTCAAAAGAAGAGACGGTACTAGGCTTCAGCCCGGTAAACCAGAGCCGAGCTGCTCCCCGGAGTGTTGCTGGAAAGGCTTTGCAAAGCATGGCCTCCGAGGCTCCCTGCAGGGCCATTAAGGCTCGATAGCTTTCCAGGTGGTCGAGGGGGTCGGTCTTGCCGTTGTAAGGCTCCACCTGGGGCATCATAAATCTCGGCGGGACCGGCTCATCCTCGATTTGTTGGGAGAAGGGGGACCTCATGGTAAACTCAAAGTCGCCATCGCGTCCCGTCCTTCTGCCGTGGAGCGCCTCGATCTGGCGCTCCAGCTTCTCGACCTTCTTGTCGAGCTCGTCGCTCTGGGGGATCGCCGCGGCGGTCCGCTCCGGCACAGGTTGCCCTGGGACTGACTCGGCTTCTAACGGTTGCGGCCATTCACCAGGACCCCTCACTGAGGATTCTCTCCAGGGGGATGCCTGGGCGTGGAGATCTTGGCCTTGGAGGGGCGGTCCACTTACAGGGGGCGCCGACTGAACCGGGGCCTGAGGGAACGGTGCTGTCGGGACGCCCCTGGGCTGCAGGCCTTGGACAATAGCGGTCAAGGCCTGAACCTACTGCACCAGAGCATCAAACTGTTCCGGCCGGACTTGGGGAGTCGGGTCGGCCGGAGGGGGTGAGTTCTGGACAGAGTGTCCAGGGCTAGGCGGAGAACGTCGGGAGGCATTAGAAGCTTCCTTGCTTCTCAGCTTCATGGTCGTGACTCGGGCCCTTCCTCTAGCATCAACTGTTGCTGGAAATTGGATTCGGGGACGGCCGTCGGCTGAGGAGGAGGAGGAACTCCGGGAGGGCTTGGTGAACGGCGGCGATACAGCGATATGCGGCATCCTCTGGGGGACCTGCAAGAAGCTGGTGGCCGGGTTTATCCGGCGCCGGTTCTCCGATGCTTAAGTTAGAGAGGGCAAGCGTATGAACAGAGGTAGAAGTAAATAGGCAGAATTTTTTCTCCCCCCCTCGAACGGAGAGGTTCCTGATGAGAGCACAAAAGTGCGACCCACATGTCACCTAAATTAGTATTATTGCTAACCGATAATGATAAATTCACTGGATTAATATTATATTTGGGTTTGGCACATATTTTCATAAATTAGAAATAAAATGCACATTGAGTTCAAATTTGACTAAAGAAGAATCCCTTCCCAGATTCGACCCGGTTGAAGATCGAGTCGGGTCCGCGTCAGGGTCGGGTCCGAATCGGGTCCATTTTATTTGTGCTTTTGGAAAAGAATTTTTGGGCAAATCTAATTTGGTCATATCATAACTATGAGGTCGGGTGACCCATGACTTGAAACTTGCAATTGACCTCCAGTCAGAACAGGTGACCCGTGATCCAAATCCCAGCAGCCCAAGAGTCCCCTGGCGTCCATTTTTAGCATCCCATCTCCCGTCCGTATCCATCTTCCACGGCGCATCCAAGCCATGAATGCCTCTCCCGTGATCCAAGCCGCCCGCGTCCGCATCTTCAACGCCATCATCTCCGCGATTCCTCCCAGCTCCAGCCAGGATGCAAGCCAAGTGACCGTGCCAGCAACACCAAAGAAGGAAGCCCGCGTCTCTAGCCCGTCCGCATCTCAAGCTCTTCCGTGATCTTCTCTTCCGCATTCCACTCCAGCCGTCCGCAGTGCATCACCGCCCTCTCCTTCCTCCCGAGATCCCATGCGAAAGAAGGGGAGAAGAAAGAATTCACCGCGTCCCCACCTCCCGGAATCCCTTGATGCAAGCCGTTCCCATCTTCCGCTCCATCCCAGCGTCTCTTCCGCGTCTCCTTCCTTACGCGATCAAAATCCCAGCACCTCCTCCGTCGATCACCCTCCCGTGATGCTAGCAGTGGTCCCACGGCAGCCTCCGCCTCTGCACCCACGGATCCACGTCCTCTCGTTGATCCCGTGGCCAGCCGTGAAGATTCCAAGATATCTTCCATGCCAGGCACTGTGCCAGCTCCCGTCGGATCCCCAGCATCACGCAGCCAGCAGCCCACCTTCCGCAATCCGCCCAGCCGATCCCGCGGATCCCGCCTCTTCCATGTCTCCAAGGGCTATAAAAAGGGGAGAGAGGCCATTGGCAGGGGGTGTGCTCGGTTGGGGTGGGAACCAAAGAAGGAATCGGCTGGGTGTTGAGAAGAAGGAACAGAGCAAGGCTCTGTTCTTGGGAAGAAGAAAGGAATAAAAAAAAGTGTTTTATTTTGGGAGTTCCACCGTGGGAGAGAGAGGGAGAAGAAAAGTGACTTGTTCTACTTTCTTTTTCTTTATTTTATTTACAAAAGAGAAGGAGTATTAGGTCTAATCTCCATTGTTATTTGTAATCGATGTTATTTTTATCGAATCTATCATTTCTTTTTCATGCAATTCTTGTTCTAGGTTTAGTTTAATTTCTGTTTTCTTCATGCAATGGTTTAATTTTTCTTTTTATGCAATACATTAAATTTTCCTTTATGCAGTTTCTTCTTGTTTTCATCCATTTTTATTTATGCCAGAGCTTTTCTTTGATTAGTTAAAAATATAAATGCTCTTTAAATCTAAGTACATGTCTTTTTATTATTTTTAAATAAAAAAATAATTCTCCAGTAGACTAGAGAATTCATCATCATTCCCGATATAATGTTTTTCTTCTATTATTCAAAAATCGATTTTGAATCCGAGTGAACGTTCTAATTTTTATGCAACTCCAATCGCCTCCCTGTGGATCGACCTCTTACAACCACTATTCTTCGAGTAAGAAAGGTAAGAGTAAAAAATTTAAATTTAACTTTTGTTCATCGGTTCTAACAACGATCTGTCTAGCATATTTTTAGGTGGACAGGAAAGGACGAACAGAATTTTGGCGCCGTTGCCGGGAAGGCAAATCGAGAAGCAAGAACGATCACGAAGATCAAATCAAATTTTGGATGCCCGGAGTGAACGTACTCCGGTAGTAAGTTTTTTATTTTTATTAATTTTTCTTATTTTGATAATTTTTAGTTAATAATTTCGTAGTTATTAAATTCTGAAATTTGAAATTCGAAATTTAAAATTCAAAAAAAAATAAAAAAATTAAAATTCAAAAAAAAATAAAAATTCAAAAATTTTTAAAATTCAAAATTTGAATTCTGAGATTCGAAATTTGAAGTTTAAAAAGAAAAAAAAATTTAATTAAATCAAAAAAATATAAAAAAAATTATTATTTTTGCTAGTAATTGATAGGGTGCAATCCCCCGAGGTTATCATACCTCTATTGGGACTCCTCACGGAGTAATCTCCAGAGCTTATTCAACGGGCATTCGGAGATTGACTGACGCATATAGATTTTGTTTAGTTTACATTCAAGTTATTGCTAAAAAAAAAAAAAAAATTAGTAAAAGTAAAAAAAAAATTGCTTGCTCATTCAATCAATACAACCTAATGACATTGCATAAACTTTAAAAAATCATTGATTATTTGCTACATTTAGTATTAAGCATTTGCATAAAAGAATTTAAGGGCAAAATCCATTAAAAAGATAAGGTCGGAAAGTCATTACCTGTCCTTAGCCCAAAAATCACCACCTTGCATACTTATCCTAAACCAAATTAAATTAAAATCAAATTAGACGTTGGCCTTAGGGATTTCGAGCTCAATTAGGCTCTTGGAAAGAAGCGGCTGAAAGCTACTCCAGTGAGAATTTAGTAATTGGTGATGTCTAGAAAAGTTTTACAACAGTAAGAACTGTTACGGGTATTGTGGTATCGGTGTATCCCTTCTGGCACCACCACACACCCCGGGACTTTCCTGGTCACTGGTTACTGGATTGCTTAACTGGTAAGCTCAAGCTTAATCTGAAAGGGAGATTAGGAGCTGTCTAATCTAGGAGAGAATTTCAAGAATTTTTTTAACCTGATAAATCTCTGTGCAACTAGATTTAAGAAGCTACTAAACCTCACTTAATTCTAAGACTAATAGGGTCAAATTGTTGTGTGGTGTTGATTGTGGTCATCTGTGTCTAGCCCTTCTCTTCTCTTTTAGGATTTCATTTAGGAGTCGAGTCTAATTAAGTTATTGATAATGTATGCATGGTAGAAGGTCATTAAGGGATAAATTAACCCCATTTGATCCTGAGATTGACAGAACTTTTTATCACAACTTGCGAACTGTAAACCAACCGTCGATCTCTACAATGGGTGAACATATTAGAACCCTAAATGAATTGTTTGCACCCGCATCCGCTAGTCCCCCTACTTGCATAGTATTACCAATCAATAATGCAGCCCAATTTGAAATTTGGGCTGCAACAATAAACATGTTACCCAAGTTTCATGGGTTCGAGAGTGAACAACCCTATATTTATCTAAACAAATTTTTGACAATCTGTCAAACGTTTAGAAATCAAAACTTAGATGAAGAGGGTATTAAATTAAGGTTGTTTCTCATGACTTTAGAGGATCGTGCTGCTGCATGGCTGTATTTCCTTGCTTCAAATTCCATCACATCATGGGAACAACTATCTAAGAAGTTCATGGCTAAGTTCTATCCTATGGTAAAGACTGAAAAAATTAAGGATGCCATAAGAACTTTTAGAGGAAAATCTGAGGAGGAATTTTCCCAACTTTGGGAAAGATTCCATGACTTGTTGGTCAAATGCCCACACCATGGGCTTGATAAGGCTGATCTGGTTCACTTCTTTTATAAAGGACTACCTCCAGCACATAGAAACATGATTGAGTCCATGCACAAGGGTAGGTTCATGAACCAAACCCCGGATCAAGCCTATGAATTTCTTGTTGACTTAGCTGAAAATGCCCAAAATTGGAGTAGCTATGGTGAGAAAGTAATTAGAGATGAGTTTGGGTCTAGAAAACCAGGTAATTATGAAATGAAAGCAGACCCAGAACTCAAAAATGTCATGTCCAATCTGGTGGCTGGAATGAACAACTTGAGTAAAAAGTTTGATGCTTTCACTGTTTCCACTAGTTCGAGTTCATACAAAGAGTCAAATCCCGTCATGAAAGTGGATCACGAGTCATATAGTTTGTGTGTTTTGTGTAACAGTCCTGAGCATCTAGTGGAGTGCTGCCCTAGTCTGCCTAACATAAAGGCCGAGCAAGCAAATGCTCTAAATTCATATAGTGCCTTTAAGAAGCCCACTCCCAACTCGTTCAGCCTAGTTTACCACCCTGATAATAGGTTCCACCCAAATTTCTCATACAAGCAAAATGAACCTATTCAGCATCAAGGTGGTCTACCAGGTTTTCAGAACAACTTTCCCAGGATAGGTCCACCACAAATGAACCAACCTTTGGTTCCATCTGTACCGCCTTATAATGCCTCTATCCCACAGCAACCTTCACAATTAGAAACCATGATGGCTAATATGATGAAACAACAACAAGATTTTATCAAGCAACAACAACAGACCAATACAGCCCAAGCCCAGACTAACCAATTCCATGCGCAAGCAATTGCAAAAATTGAGGTTAGTCTGAGCCAAATAGCTAACTCTCTAGGGGATAGGAAGAAAGGTGAACTACCAGTGCCTAACCCTAGTAGACAACAAAATCTAGGTCAGATAGGTCAGTATCAAATCAATTCTAATGGAAATCTGACCTATGAAGTCCAGGCAATTACCACTTTAAGGTCTGGCAAGCAAGTGGACAATAAAGTCCAACTTCCTGAAAATGAAAAAGAAAATAAATCTGAATCCGATAAGAACCCTATTCAGAAGAGGGGTCAAGAACAGGACAAACCGGAAAAAAGGGAAGAACCTATAGAAACATACAAACCCAAGGTTCCCTTTCCCAGTAGACTTCAGGACTCCAAGAAACAATCTAACTTTGATGAAATCATGGAAGTCTTTAAAACTGTTCAAATAAATATACCTTTTCTCGATGCCATAAGACAAATTCCCTCCTATACAAAATTTTTGAAAGACCTCACCACGGTCAAAAGAAAAACAAGTATTCCTAGGCAAGCTGTTATGGCTGCACAAGCCTTATCTCTCATTCAACAACAGATTGTCCCGAAATTCAAAGACTCTGGTTGCCCAACTATTGAAATAAAAATAGGAGAGACGATCATCCAAAGAGCTCTATTAGATTTAGGAGCCAGTGTAAACCTACTTCCCTACTATGTGTACCAAAAATTAGGTTTGGGGGAATTAAAGCCTACAAATATTACCCTTTCCTTAGCAGATAGGACAGTGAAGTACCCCAAGGGGATTGTAGAGGATGTAATAGTAAAAGTAAATGAGTTTTACTATCCTGTGGACTTCGTTATCCTTGAGACTGAACCTGCAATACATCCAGACAGTCACACACCTATAATTTTAGGTAGACCTTTCTTAGCCACAGCAAATGCTGTGATCAACTGTCGAAATGGGATGCTGAAGTTATCTTTTGGCAACATGAAAGTCGAGCTTAATGTCTTCAACATAAGTAAACAACCACCAGACGACAAAGAAATCAATGAAGTTGACATAATTGAAAGTCTGGTTCAGGAGACTTTCTTACAAACTTATAATAAGGACCCTTTAGAAGCTTACCTTGCCCATTCCGAGGAAGGGATCAAGCATGCGCCTCTTAGTTCTGTTCCCCTTATGAGCACAGATCGTCATTAGCCGACTGTTCTTCATCGGACTTTTTCAAAACCATTCTTAGATAATGGTTGAAAAAAAAAAGGAGATTTACATTTTGTCTGGCTGAAGACATAAAACTTAGCGCTCTTGGGAGGCAACCCAACATGTAAATATCTTTTATTTAAAAAAAAAAGTTCAAAAAATTACTAACATGCAGGTTTGGGGGATTTTGCCCCAACTTTCAATTTACCCACCCATATCAGGTAACTTCTCCTCTGTCCTCTTACTGCTTTAAATTTTCTTTAACATTGAGGACAATGTTAGATTTAGGTTTGGGGGTATTTTTAAGCATTTGGAATTTTATAAAAAAAATTAAATTAAAAAAAAAATACAACACACAAGGTATATAAAATCTAAGAGCCCAATGACTAGTTGGAGTAGTGCAAAGTGAGTTCTTTTTATTAAGTTCCTTTTAGTGAGTTGTAAGCTAATTAGTGCTTTGAATTTCACAACACATCTGGCCTGCATTTTCTAAGGTATAGGATCGACATTGTGTTGAGAATATGGTAGCAACCTCGAATCCTGATGAACCATCTTTTTCTGATCCAAAAAAAAAAAGTTCAAAAAAAAAAAAACTATTTGGTGGATTTAGTCAGGTGCATCGAAAAGGGCTACCTATTGTCAATGGTCAACGGGCTTGTGATGAGGAACCCGAGCATACGTCCGTAGGGGAGTCTTGATGCCCGACACCTCATGCCAACTGGTGTGAGAATTGTCGACTAATTGCTCGCTACATGGAGGAATCATCACAGGAGTAAAAGTGCACAATATATACACTATCATTTCTCTTTAATGAAAAAAAAACAAAAAAAACAAAAAAAAATGATGAAAAAAAATGTATATTGACCTTAAGAAAGACAATAGTGTGAAAGCCGTCGTTGTAAAAATTCGAGTAAACTGGAATATTACAGATAAAGCCCATGAGGTATTAAAGTAAACATCCACAGGTCTCGAAATCTTGCAGAAAAGATGATTTTGAATCAGCAAATAGGTCTTGTCCGACCAATTCTTGGAAACTACTAATATTAGCGATATTTTGGAGATCCAAAACCTTAGCTTGTGCATGGTCCAAACTTCACTGAGCACTCAAGTATAAAAAAGTCTTACAACTCCCTAACGGAAAACTTAATGACTTCAACTTAAATTGCATACTAACCTAGAAATTGGGCTACTTAGTAATTAAAACCTTGTGTGCTTTTGAAATTCTTATCAGTTATGTACTTGAAATAAGACTTTCATTTCACAAACCAAATTTTATTTTGGGATTGAAGTTTGTGGGTAACTTCACTGCATATCCTCACGAGACAACACTCGTCCACTAGGGTAACCTAGGGGTTTAACGGCTTGTTGCACGTGCTAAGTGCAATCGTAATGTTCTACGAAAATGAGTATTTATCTTAGTATATTTATATAATAAATTACACTTTTGCACTCTTATTTTATCATTTTCGCACTAAATTGCTAGAGACTAGCAATAAGCTAGTTGGGGGGTGTGATGAGAGCACAAAAGTGCGACCCACATGTCACCTAAATTAGTATTATTGCTAACCGATAATGATAAATTCACTGGATTAATATTATATTTGGGTTTGGCACATATTTTCATAAATTAGAAATAAAATGCACATTGAGTTCAAATTTGACTAAAGAAGGATCCCTTCCCAGATTCGACCCGGTTGAAGATCGAGTCGGGTCCGCGTCAGGGTCGGGTCCGAATCGGGTCCATTTTATTTGTGCTTTTGGAAAAGAATTTTTGGGCAAATCTAATTTGGTCATATCATAACTATGAGGTCGGGTGACCCATGACTTGAAACTTGCAATTGACCTCCAGTCAGAACAGGTGACCCGTGATCCAAATCCCAGCAGCCCAAGAGTCCCCTGGCGTCCATTTTTAGCATCCCATCTCCCGTCTGTATCCATCTTCCACGGCGCATCCAAGCCATGAATGCCTCTCCCGTGATCCAAGCCGCCTGCGTCCGCATCTTCAACGCCATCATCTCCGCGATTCCTCCCAGCTCCAGCAAGGATGCAAGCCAAGTGATCGTGCCAGCAACACCAAAGAAGGAAGCCCGCGTCTCTAGCCCGTCCGCATCTCAAGCTCTTCCGTGATCTTCTCTTCCGCATTCCACTCCAGCCGTCCGCAGTGCATCACCGCCCTCTCCTTCCTCCCGAGATCCCGTGCGAAAGAAGGGGAGAAGAAAGAATTCACCGCGTCCCCACCTCCCGGAATCCCTTGATGCAAGCCGTTCCCATCTTCCGCTCCATCCCAGCGTCTCTTCCGCATCTCCTTCCTTACGCGATCAAAATCCCAGCACCTCCTCCGTCGATCACCCTCCCGTGATGCTAGCAGTGGTCCCACGGCAGCCTCCGCCTCTACACCCACGGATCCACGTCCTCCCGTTGATCCCGTGGCCAGCCGTGAAGATTCCAAGATATCTTCCGTGCCAACCACCGTGCCAGCTCCCGTCGGATCCCCAGCATCACGCAGCCAGCAGCCCACCTTCCGCAATCTGCCCAGCCGATCCCACGGATCCCGCCTCTTCCACGTCTCCAAGGGCTATAAAAAGGGGAGAGAGGCCATTGGCAGGGGGTGTGCTCGGTTTGGGTGGGAACCAAAGAAGGAATCGGCTGGGTGTTGAGAAGAAGGAACAGAGCAAGGCTCTGTTCTTGGGAAGAAGAAAGGAATAAAAAAAAGTGTTTTATTTTGGGAGTTCCACCGTGGGAGAGAGAGGGAGAAGAAAAGTGACTTGTTCTACTTTCTTTTTCTTTATTTTATTTACAAAAGAGAAGGAGTATTAGGTCTAATCTCCATTATTATTTGTAATCGATGTTATTTTTATCGAATCTATCATTTCTTTTTCATGCAATCCTTGTTCTAGGTTTAGTTTAATTTCTGTTTTCTTCATGCAATGGTTTAATTTTTCTTTTTATGCAATACATTAAATTTTTCTTTATGCAGTTTCTTCTTGTTTTCATCCATTTTTATTTATGCCAGAGCTTTTCTTTGATTAGTTAAAAATATAAATGCTCTTTAAATCTAAGTACATGTCTTTTTATTATTTTTAAATAAAAAAATAATTCTTCAGTAGATTAGAGAATTCATCATCATCCCCGATATAATGTTTTTCTTCTATTATTCAAAAATCGATTTTGAATCCGAGTAAACGTTCTAATTTTTATGCAACTCCAATCGCCTCCCTGTGGATCGACCTCTTACAACCACTATTCTTCGAGTAAGAAAGGTAAGAGTAAAAAATTTAAATTTAACTTTTGTTCGTCGGTTCTAACAACGATCTGTCTAGCATATTTTTAGGTGGACAGGAAAGGACGAACAGTTCCCCTTTTATAGAGGGGGCTGGGTTACCTGTGATGTGACGGGGCAAATGGTCTATCGTACGATTGGGCATGCTGTAGAAATTAATACCCGATCGTGTGAATCAATGCTGTTACTGTTGGAGATTAGGCCGGAGCTCTTAAGTCGCCGTGGAGTCATGCCACCATTCGTAACCAAGCAGGTTTGCTGTAAGAGGCTTGAGGTCCGTAGGCAACGGAAGCCATACGCTTCAATTGTTGAGTAGGTTGAGGGCCTGCAGGTGCCATACGCTTTGATGGTTGAGTGAACAGGATACCTGCAGGACCCATACACATTAATTGTTGACGAAGGCAAAATGTAGTCTTTCGATCACGCTGCGGGGGGATGTGACCTCAGCGTGCAGGTCGGGCGTCCTTGGGTTGGTAGAGCTATTCGGGTGCTTCCAGGTCGGAGGGACTGCTCGACCGTCTACAGATCGGAAGGGGTCTGCTCGGTCGGCCCTGCTCAAAGGGGTCTGCTCGGTCGGCCCCTGCTCGAAGGGGCCTACTCGGTCGGCCCCTGCTCGGGGGGGACCTGCTCGACCGGCTCTTGCTCGGAAGGGTCTGCTCGGGCAAGCGTGGCGACATATTTTTCCCCCAACAGAAAGTATGTTCGATAAAAATTTGTATATGCTCATCTGTCAAACAAATATGGGATTCTCTTGAAGCAACTTATGATATTTTTGAGGAACCCCATATTAGATTACTTGAGGATAATTGCAAGACTAACATTGATCATGCAGGAAACACTCTAAATCAGGAAGAAAGCTCAAAAAAAGAAAATATTGGGGATGAAGACAAAGACCTATCATCAATCCCTAAGAAATTCAAAAGCTTCCTAAAGACAAAGAAGAAGAGAAAGCAAAAAGAAAGAAAGAAAAAAATTAAGTGCAAAAAAGTCTTGACCAAGAGAGAGTCATGCAAGAAAATGAGAGCTAGGAGCAACAATGACAATATCAGCTCTAAAGAACTACAAGAGGTAACTAACTCATACTTTATGGCACAAGAAGACAAGGTAGAATTTGAATCTAATCTTACACCAAATAAATTTCATGAAGAATATTCTTATGATGAACTACTAAATGCTTTTCATGATTTGTATGGTGAATGTAGAAAATTAGCTATGAAAAATAAAAATTTTAAAAAGCTAAATCTAGAAATTTCAAAAGAAAGAAATTCTATTGCTGAAATACAAGACAAACTAAATTCTGAAAATGAAAGCTTAAGGTTAAATTCAAAAGAATTGATTTAGAAAAATCATAACTTAATTAAAGAAAACCAAAACTTAAGTGAAGAAGTTGACCAACTAAAATCTCTTATTAACCAATTCATTGTAAGTTCAGAAAAATTAAAAATGATGTTTGAAAGCCAACATGCTGTTTTTGATAAATCAAAACTTGGCTTAACTCCCTTGCTTAACAATAAATCCCTAAATAAAAAGGTTATCAATTCACCAAGCAAATCATCAAATAAGATAACTTATGCCAAACATGAAAAGAATGGACATAACAACTCTACCTCTAGTTCTAATTCAATTAAATTAAATGGTAAAGTTATTACTATTAAACAAATTTGGATTCCAAAAAGAACCATATGCACTAACCCTCTAGGATCCAAGCAAGTTTAGGTACCTAAAATGAAAATATGAGGGTGTAGATATAGGTGTGCCAAGATACCCATGGAACAAATGGAACTTTCACACAAATGGGTGTTCTAGATACATGTTAAAGAATGAAACTTAAAATGTGATTACGAAAAGCAATTAAAATGGAAGAAAAATATTCAAAATACTCCATCTCTCTATGTTATACTTATTAATGGATGATTTGCTAATGCTTAATCTATTTTCTTAAAATAACTCTTTGAATTCTCTATATGTTTGATTGAGAGTTGTTTTTATATCCATAGCATCATCTTCTATTGATCATAGACATATGAATGTGTACTTAGTATACTCTTGAAAAATATACTTTATGAATACCAAGATTAAAGAAACTTGTTTTGGCATATAAAATTAACTCATGCTAATATGAACTTGATTTCAAAAGACATTATCATTGGTTTACTTAGTTTAATTTTTGCAAGGTCAAAGTTTGCTATGCATATCATCTAGAGAAACAAACTAGAATCATTTCTAAATCTGAAAACATTGTTTTCACTCCTTAGTCTTTGAAAATTCTCTACAAGAACTTATTTGGATCTCTAGAATTGTGAACTTAGGAGATAAGCTTCTTGATTTTGTAATTGTGGATGATTTCTCAAAGCAAACGTTGGTTTTGTTCTTGGCACTTAAATTGAAATATTTTCTGCATTGGCTCAAACTTACAAAAAGCTTCAAATGAAAAAGATTTGCAAACTGTGAAAATAAATAAGTATCATGGCACAGTTTTGAAAATCAATTTTTTTTAAGTGTTGCATAGAAAATTAAATTGAATACAATTATCTCTGTACCAAGAACATCATTGCATATTAGGTTTATAAAAAAAAATAGAATCCTTGAAAAAATAAAAAAGATAATGTTGTATGATAGTCATCTGCTTAAAGAATTTTTGTTAAAAGCTATCATCACTGCTTGTCATACATATGGTTTCTATTAGATCTATTTTTGATGAAAACTCCTTTATATCTTCTGAAAAATAGAAAATGAACAATTGTATATCTTTCATGTTTTTCAATCATACATGTTATGCTTGATATGTTCTTATGAAAATAACGCCAAATCTGATAAAGATATTCCTATCTTTGGGTACCACTCATCCAGCAATGCATATAGAATATTCCATGAAAAGATCCTAGTTGTAGAGATATCAATTTATTTTATTCTTTATGAGACTAATGATTTTTCATCAAGATACTAAAATCAGATTATATGATATGTATATGATTAATCTTTTTGCTTATATATAACAATCTCAAACTAAAACACCTTAAGAAAAATGAACAAGATTATAATTGGTCAAGTTAAACTAAATCATTGTTGAAAGAGATAGAACTTGAAATCTTGCTGATAAAATCTGAAAACTTGTTAATAATTAGAACCAAATTGAGTTTTCTAGAAATACACTTAATGAAGAAAAATTTGTGACAACTAGAAGATTCAATCAAGAAAAGATGAAATAGATCTTGATGAAATTCTTGCATGATTAGAAGTAAAAATTACCACTATCATTTGCTTGCTCTATGAGCTTTATATTCTGTCAAATAAATGTGTAGAATGCACTTCGATATGGTTACTTCATTAAAGAAGATCTATGTAAAATAACCACCTTATTTCAAAATCACTCATTACAAATATGATAAAGCAATATGTGATTTGGAACAAGCACCAAAAGCATGATATGAAAGCTTGAGTAACTTTTTGATAGAATGCAATATTGATAAATCTATGCATCAAAAAAAAAAAATTGTGATATCTTATTTGCTTAAAGTATACATTGATGACATCATTTTTGGTTCTACTAGTGAAGCTTTATATGAAGGTTTTACTAAGCTCATGCAGGGTGAGTTCAAAATATGTATGATGAATGAGTTAACATTTTCTCTCGAACTCTAAGTTGAGATAAACAAGAAAGGGGATCTTCATTGGCCAAAGTAAGTCCACAAAGAAACTCTTATAGAAGATTGGCATGAAGAAGGTATGTCTATGACCCCATCTTGTAGAATTTGAAAAGGATGAGCAGGGTAGATCTATTGCTTTGAAGCTGTATTGAAGCATGATAGAATAATTATTTTATCATACAGCTAGTAAACCAGATTGTATGCTCATTATGTGCCCTTGTGCAAGACTTCAATCTAACTCAAATGAATCATATTTTATTGATAACAAATGAATCATAATCAGAATTTTGATAGAAATAACTAATAATTAGATTAAAAACTTAATTTGTGATCTTTTAAGCATAATAGGAATTTTGTTTGCTTGATATACACTTATATGATATATAAGATTATTTCTTTATTCTGCTTCTTTATGTAAATTACTTGAAAATGACAAAAAGAGAGAGAGAGATATAATGAAAAATGAGATAAACATTGTTCAAGGGAAGTAAAAGCTAAGTAAATATTCCAATCTTAAGTAAAAAACAAAACAAGCATAATATATTCAGTATATTTGTGAGATTTGTGTGAGGATCCTTTTGGAAGGGATAAAATCTATAATAAATTATATTTAAAAGAAACGGTTGGATATTTCTATATTGCTCATCATAGGGATAGTGCCAATGGAGAGGCTAGTGGTAGTATCCGGCACTATTTGACCCAACTATTCGGTGTAGGGTATATTAGGGACGGCACAAGAGGAAGGCTAGTAGTAGTACCTCGTACTCCTTCCAACTCCACCGGATAGGGAGCAAATAAAGTATAGAGCATAAGAAAGTAAAAACAAAAAATAAAATCAAAATGTTCATTGATTGGTTAAGGAAAAAAATTCAAAAAAAATTGAAAAAATAAATGAAAGTACATAAGAAGAATCAAATGAAGTTTTAATCACTTGAAAACACACCTTAAGGATAAAATCAGTACAAGATTATATTTAAATAGGGGGAGTTTATTTGAAAAGAATTGATTTTGATCCTTGATATGGTAGTTCTTAATATTTTAATACATGTTGTTATGACTTAATACATAATATGTTTTGCATGTGGCATGATATTTTAAATTATGGGTTCTCAATATTTTGTAATGCTCCATGTTTGGATAATTTGATTGAAACATGTTTTATCAACAACAATTTGGAATATGTTTTAACTTTGCACACAAGCATTTTTTGGATTCATATCAAAAATTGCTTATTAAATCAGTTCCCATGCTTAAATGATTGAAATACTACATAAAGTTTTATAAGTAATATTAAAAAGAAATTTCAGATTTATCGTTCACAATCATCTTTGAAATCTGAAAGTTTAATAGATTTACAAAAAGAAGAAGAGAAGGATATTTCTATTTAGGCAAAATGAATTGAACTTGATCTATCTTTCTACTTGCTTAACTTTGGTACATAATGTCCTAATACTTGTTAAAATGTCCTCTAATTTGTACCAAAACTTAATATTAAAAATAAAGATTCTGAATGTGCTCTAATGTATTTGAAATACGTATTTTCAATCGTAATGATTTAAGATGAGCTACAATGTGGAAGATACATATCTCAATTTATAATTTTAAAAGCCTTCTTGAAAATCTTTATGAAATTTAGAATCTGATTTTGTATAAAAGCTTAAACTTAATTTATAAATTCTTATATCGTTGCATTTTTGTAACTTTTAGTTATATACTTCAATGATCACACCATTCAGGAAAACAACTCAATATGATTCCTACATGAAAATTATAACTTAAGAAAAATAGAATCAATTTTGATATCTTGATTGATTGCTCCGATAAGCAACATGAAACATATCATTTCTTATCTTTAAAGTATACTAAAATTAGTCTAAATGATATGTTTTTCAATGATCTTGATTGCGAACAAATGTTTCTAAATATATGATTTTATTTTGATATTAAAAAGATTCATTGCATTTCATGCATACATTACTGTGACACTATGATTAAGAAATTGAGTTCTATAAATATACACTTCAATGATCATCTATATGTTTTCTATCCTGCATAATTAAGGACCTCTATCATTAAAAAGAAAAAAAAATTTAAAAGAAGAGTGAATGATCTTAAAGCTAGAAACATTTCAACTCACTCAAATAATTCTTAAAGGAAAGAAAATGTAATTGCTTTTGAAAGAAATTTAAGCTTCAAAAGAGTTATTTTCTGATTAATATTTCAGTGCATATTCTCAAAAATTAAGAGAAAGCATGACTTATTCTTGAAAGATTAAAAAGAGTGATTGCTATAAAATTTGAAAAATTGTAGATCACTCTACATTCTTGATATCATATAATTTCAGTTTTATTCACACTTATCATTAAAATCTGAAATTCAACAAAAAAATGAATAATTAAAGAAGAATGCATCTTTTGAGGGGGAGCTTTAGATATTCAATCTCTTTGCAATATGCATCTTATTCAAAAGTCATTTTCATTTGATGCATTACTTGAATGTCTTATAGATTGATTTGATTCAAAATCTGGATTTTTATCTGTACTTCATTGGTAAATCATTTATTTTGAAAATAAATTGAAATGGATTTCATTTATCTTAGTATCAAAAATTTATTTTGGAATCCACTAATGAGCTCTTGTTGGCTTGCACTTTAGTGTTTTAATCCTATGCCCAACTCATCTTACTTGATTTTGATGCCTTGACTTTTAAAAGAAGCAAGAGAATTATCAACAAAATTTTGAACTTTATGTATGCTCAAAGATATATCATGAAAGAACTTTGAC